>NW_027225628.1:300000-423911 GCF_038994185.2 Dermacentor albipictus | reverse complement strand
GCAATTTGGTGCGCGCGTTTGTTTTTCTCTGGCCCAGTGGACATTGGCCTTAGAGAGTGTTCGATGATTTCTGGGTAGCCGACGACAGAAAGAAGCAGTCGTCGCTCGCCACCACCGTTGTGGGGACTCGACAGATTGCAACGCGTTCGCCTGAGGGCATCACCATGATTTCGATGTTACGGCAACGTGTACGGAAAGCCTTTTATCTCACCAGTGTAGGATAACAAGCAGCATGCACATGGCTCTCTGTGGACCAAGCGTCTCACGTTTTCTTCAATATTCCTTGGGTAGCTACATTAGGTGCCCCAAGTAGGCATTCGATTGTGGCCAACGTACTTTCCTTTGCGCTTCTTCATGTCGATGGCCCCGACCCGCACACATACGCAAAAAAAACAATGACGCGGCGCAGCGAATTGTCGCATGGTGAAAGTTCGATTTTGTTACTTCTTTTGCGAAAAGTAATGGGCCACGGGACTCTTCAGTTCCCTGGTACTCTTATTACGGTATATTATTGCGATAGCAATCGTATGGACACTCAAGGCGCATACCTGTCGTCGTCGTCATGTTCCGTATGAAGTCCAGGGAGGATAACATCGCCAGCGCTCGCCGCACGCTGTATGTGCGAGTGAAAGAGCCGAAAGAGCAGGGGGGGGGGGGGGGAGGGGTGTGAGTCGACGACGGTGGGTCACGGTGGCGTAGCCAGACATTTCGTTCGTGGGGGGCTCACTTTGCAGCTCGGCCGCCCCTTATAATTTAGTCGGGGGATAAAAAATATATATATATATCTGTCATTCAACAACCTTGTTTACATTTTCGTACATATGTAACGACCACGGGAAAATCTCAATGACGCTGTCCTTTGTTAGAATGTATTCAGCAGGAGCAGCTGTCACCGGTTGTGTATTGCGAGTAATTGCTCGGAAATTATAGTTGCAACAGAGAGCACATATAAAAAGCAGGAGTTCTGCAAAACATACGAGGGCGAGTCAAATGAAAGTGAGCCAATGCGAATATATGAGAAACGGGGTACTTTATTTAAAAGTAGTCACCATGAGTATTTAGACACTTGTCCTACTAACGAGTCGCGTGATTCCCGTCTCATAACACTCCTTGGGTTGCTGCCTCAAAAATCTGTATATGACTACACGTCATCTTCCGACACGAATGTGGTTCTCTTGAGCAGTTTTTTTTCAAATTTTACCAAATGTGGAAGACGCAAGGCAACAGGTCTGGGCTGCATGAGGGATGTTGCAGCGTTTCCCACTTGAACTTTGCCAGTTTTGTATTAACCACATCAGCGACGTGGGAACGGGCAATGTCGTGAAGCAAGATGTTCCCAATGCTCAATTTTCCACGTCGTTCGTTCTTGATTGCGACACGCAGCCGATACGACCTTTCACAATATCGGAAACGATTTAGAGTTTCTCCAGATTTAAAAAATTCGATCAATAATGGCCCCTAACGATCTAAAAAGAAGTCAACATGACGGTCCTTGTTTTCCTTGGGAATGGGGAATTCAAATGTTTCCACTGTACGCTTTGCCATAGTGTTTCAGGCTAGTAGTAGCGGCACCACGAATCATCCCCGGTCACAATTGCAGACAAAAAGTCGTCACCCTCATCTGGGGTTCTTTGACGTGCACCTAAATCTAAGTACACCGGTGTTTTCGCATTTCGCCTCCATCGAAATGCAGCCGCCGTGACCGGGATTCAATCCCGCGAACTCGTGCTCAGCAGCCTAACACCATAGCCACTTAGCAACCACGGCATTTTCAATTGTGTTGGGGGTGATTGCACGGTGGCTTTGGCCCGGCCATGGATCTTCTTTGTAACTTTCATGCCCTTCTTTGAACAGTTGGCTACAACGCTTCGCAGTGGCCAATGAAACACAATGTTCAACGTATACGGCAGCCATACGGCGAATAATTTCTTTTGGGGAAACATCTTCATTTGTCAAAAACCTCATGACATCAAGCTGTTCAACTTTTGGAGTGTCCATTATGCCACGCAACCATGTTCAACCCAGTGTATGAGAGCATTAAAGAACATTTAACCTCACCTCTGCATGTCACTTGTAAATGAGATGCGTATGTGCTACGCGCATGCCTCGAAAATAATGAACCGAACCATTATTGCGCAGGGTGAAGATACAGCTTGATACAGGGCAAAAAATTGTCACTGGAAACAAAGTTCACTGCGCATACACACAAAACCTCGCAACAAGATATTTAAATATACGTATAAGTCTCCAATAAATCTACGTACCTAAGAAAAAGTCACTATATATAGTGCGTCAAACAAAGCAGATAAACAGGTTGCGCAACTACAGATTCACAGATCACCCCCCCCCCTCCCTCCACTCCCAATATGTATCGCGTGCGACGGAAGGCGGCGCGCTTCCTCCCCGCTTTTCTCTCTTGCGCACACAAGACTCATCGTCGGCTCACCCCCTGCCCTTCCCCCCCACGCTTTCATTCGCACATAGAGCATGCGGCGCGTGGTCAAGATGTTATGGCCCTTGGCCTTTATTTATACGGAAAATGCGGGCAACAGCAGGAATGCGCCTGGAGTCTTCATATAGCTGCTATCGCAATAATATAATAGTATCCGGCAACTGAAGCGTCCCGTGGCCCATTACTTTCCGCAAAAGAAGTAACAAAATCGAACTTTCACCATGCGACAATTCGCTGCGCCGCAACAATGTCTTCCTTTTTTTCTTTTGTGGGGCGGGGGGCGGCGAAATGGAATAACGCCAAGGAACGCATGTTGGCTACAATCGAATGCCTACTTTGGGCACCTAGTGTGGCTACCGAAGGAATATCGAAGAAAACGTGTGACGCTCGGTCCACAGAAAACCATACGCATAATGCTCGGTATCCTACACCGGCGAGACAAAATTTTCCGGAGAGGTTGCGCTCAAGCGAACTCGTTACAATCCGTAGAGTCCCCGCAGTGCTGGCGGCGAGCGACTATGCATTGTTTCTTTTTCTCGTCTGCTAGCCAGAAAGCGTCCAAATTTCTGCCAGGCGAAAATGCAGTCGGCCAGAGAAAAGGAACGCGCATCCAAGTGCGTAGCGCGGTTGTCGATGCAGCACGAGAAAAACGCATGCGATCTGGCTGGATCGGCAGCCCGCGGTTTACGAGAACAAAAGAAAAAAAGAAGAGAAAGGGGCTCAATGTATCCTCGCGGATAAAAGTCTAGGTAGAAAAATAAATAAGAACTTAGTTACAATGGTGGATTTAGTGTCTTGACATGGATGCTTTGGCGCAGGTGGAAAAAAAATGTTCATATTCTTTTCTGTGACCTGACGGCACAAATGAACCACCACAACGCTTTGTCTCATCGGACCTATCGCAACCCACACTCTCACGTGGTTCCCCGCTCACATGGGATCCATCATGGGAGGCCCCACAAACCTCAACGAGCTGGCCCACTCCAAGGCGCGAGGTCTCACTTTCCGCGAGCATGGAGAACCCCAACGCCGGCCCGCAGTGGTGGAGAACAGAGATCAACCGACCACATACAACGAAATTGCGCAGCACTTTCATCTCGGCAGGAGAGACTTTCCCCTTCCACACAAGAAGTTAAATAGAGCGCAGGCATTGACCCTCATATTATTGCAAACAGGCTCATATCCCAACCCGGCTTTATTCCACAAAATTTATCCCGACACCTATGCCACTAGTTCTTGCAGGCACTGCAATGACATCGCTAGCCTAGACCATATGCTCTGGCGTTGCCCCTCGTTACGAGGCACAGAACAAATCAACGAGGACAAGTGGCTCTCCGCTGTCAAGAGCCCCGATGCCGGGGCGCAACTATGGGCTGTCCAGAGGGCCCACGATGCGGCGGTCGGGCAAGGCCTGACTGTCCCAACGTGGGAGCGGCCCGCAGCGCGCTGAGTCACGTACCTCAGGACCTTATTAAAATTTTGCATCCATCCATACATCGGACCTCGCTGCGTGCTTTGTCAACTTGTCTGATAGTATGTTGATTTGGCTTGTCTCGTTGTATGGCCCGACGTACGACCTTAGAAAGGTCGATGCACCTTTGGCGTCAAAGGTTTACAACAGCATTAAACCCACAAAGTTCCGTAATTGAAAATCTAAAGCACGACTTCGGAAATGTCAATGCACCTTTCGCATCAAAATGTTATGATAACTTTACACCCACAAAGTTTTAGAATTGAAATCCAAGCGCTCCGTAGATTCCGCGGCCTCCGCGAGATGCCAAAGCTTTGTATAAGAGCATGGCTGCATTCCGCCACCCTTCGAATACAACCACCGCACTGGGAATTGAACCAAAGTATTCGTGCTCAGTGTAGATCAGCTTAGCCACTGTGCCATTGTAGGGGGGGCGACATGCGTTGAAAGCTGGTCCTGAAAAAAAAAATATGCAGCTGTCTTTGACGAAGGAGCTTTTGACCTAATATGTACAAAAACTTCTAAAGACTACTTCTGGATGTACATTCCTCGCAAATCAATACTTTCCTACGTCAGCTCCTATTGTTTCCATAGGCTTTCGGTATTAAAATTTTGAAAGTGTTAAGAAGAGAAATTTCTGTGACCACTTATGAAATTTAGACCATACTAACCTGTACTTGCATTCGTTAGGTCATGACACATGTACCTGCACTTCTAGCGAGACCAAGTTCCAGACGGAGAGACCGCGGGGCCGCGATTCCGGAGAAAATAGTTTTTTTTTTCTGACTGGCGAGTGCTTCTTTTCCTTCCTATTAATGTTGCTTGTATTTGATACTGTAGTTATCTACGTTCCTGCAGCACACCAAGCTCGACGAGCGGCTCTAGCGAGGCAACTGTCTCATGTACATAAGCACTCACCACTTCTCTTATCATCATCATCCATCCCAATACTTTCACTCCCCTTCCCTCCTCCCCAGTGCAGAGTAGCAGACTAGAGCGCACTAGCTCAGGTCGACCTCTCTGTCTTTCCTATCAATAAATTCTATTCATTCAATACGTTTAATTTATCAACATCAAGCACATCATTAGGTGCGTGTCATTTGTGTGCCGCCCATTACAGCATCATCTCTGCTGAAGTTCATTGAAACGCCGCGACTGGGCCGATCGTGATGCAATAATTATTTCTCTTTGCGAAGCACGCCTAATCAAAATTGTGCTGTCGGTATGTCAACCAAAGCTTCCTTGTTTGATTGCTTCTTGCATTTGTCATTGTGGGTCATTTGTCCTTGTCATCGCATTCGGTGCGACCGATTTCCGTCGCGAGTGTATGAGCCATGTTTTGCTGCTACAATGACAGCATTTTCTGCAGGACCTGGGCTCCCGGAGAGCCCCCAGTGTTGCGGGAGCGCCGGTGGCAATGAACACTCGGCCGCTTGCAAGTCACTCTTAAAGTAACACTTTTAAGCTTAGATGATGTCAGTGGTTTAGGCTGAGCCTTGAGGACCTCCCGTGCCGAGTTTCAGGAAATGTTGAGCCGTTTGCTTGCGGCAACTATTATAAAGATGAATTCAATACTCAAAGCAAATTTACCAAGTGTCTGACGGAATTTTAGAAAATTTGTGCGGCATAACAGTCAATTACCGGGAATATATTTCTCTAGCATGTTTTTTTCCTAACGCGGACTTTATTCCTGCAAAGTTTCATTGTGAAAAGTTTAGTAGTTCGCTAACAACAAACGTTTTGGTCCTCCGGCAAGCATCGAAAGTTAATACAAATTTTATAATATTCTACAGCACGTACAAAGCATACCTACGAATTTGCAATTTCTCTGACATGTTTCTCTCGAGAAACTGTAATCCTAGCAAGTTTTATCTTGATTTGCGCGATAGTTCTGTAACGAAATACCGTTGTATACTTCATGACACTCAGATGCGGAATTGGTAGAACTTTGGTGATATTCCACAAGGGTGTCTAAATTTAAGGCATACTTATGTTACTCGCACATTGCCCATAGCAGACCCAACATCCCCTCCAAATTTAGCTGCTCGATATAAGAAAATTGTTTGGATTATTTTCGTAGAGTGCTGGATCTGTTGTTTTGGAGCAGAAATTATTCACCGCATCTAATGACCAGAATAGCAGCGTCTTTGTAAAAGAAACAAGAAGAATGGAAGCAGAAGGGTACTTTATTACTCCTTGCTGCATTTTTTCTTGGCACATCCACTAAGAACATGTGCTACTGCGAAACAACACCACGGGGTGCACATGGGGTTACGTTGCAATAGGAAACCAATAAGATGCTGCACTAATACTGGAAATTTGAATGGTGGTGGCAGGCTTGAGGCCTTGAAGTTACCATCCCACGTATTCTCTTTGTACGCACTAGCCAAGTTAGCAAATCCGAGAAAAAAAAAACAAGAAAAGAACAACAGAAGGGGCCGAATTAGTCACTTTCAGGGATGGCCAATGACAGGCAGATTTGTCCCTCGCGACGCCCTCGCCACATTATTCAAACAACCATCACGAGAGTCTCTTCGTCATTCGTTGTTCGTGGCAGAACAAAACAAACAAACAAATAGAAACAACAACAAACGAGTCCTTATTTCCTTTACTTGGAATTCTGCCTTCACATAAACAGACGAAATGATTATAGGCACAGAAGTACATTTTGGGCGCTATAACGTAAAACTATTCCAAACTTTTCTATTCCAATTCTGCTATCAACCCTCCACGATTGGTCAAAAACTTTTTCCGACCACCCCCACTTCACCTGTCTTTCACGCGACGTCACTAAAACCGCGATACCTCCCCATCTGATATGATGTGTACACACTGATTATGCATGACTTGACAGAAAAAAGAAATACAGTTATTTCTGATTCGACCCCTTTTCGCCATTAGCCCTCGGCTATTGGTAAAACGTTTTCGGGCTGCACCCACTTCACCTGCCTGTCACACGACGTCACAAACCTGCACAAGCTCACCGCGTCAAAGTGACGTGTACGCGATAAAGTTGCATTAATATGCCGAACAAAACTGAATTTTCGTCGGAATAGCCGCAGGCTGCCCCGTTCCAAAAGGAATAGAAGATGGCTGCCGCCGATCACTCAGACGCTGGCTTCTCGCACCTGCCGGAGAGCATGGGTGTATGTGCGTGTAATAAAATTTCTTGCGTGGCCGTGTAACGTTTTCGAGCACTTTCAGCATGTTTACGACCTCATTCTGCCAACTCTTCTTTGCTGAGGGTCCGTTTTAGCGTCATTCTTGAGCTTCCGTTTCATGCCACTGCGATTTTCGACAAGCCACCGCAAGCTAAGTAAGGGAAAGCCGACCAATCGTAGACGCCGGTACCACCCTCTTCATCCGGTTATCGACTTTCAGTGCCGTCGCTCGGCCCCATCGAATCCCTCTCCACTTGAGCTTTCTCCTCGCCTCTTGTCAGCCAATTAGATACGACAAGCCGCTCACTGTAGGCAATGTTATTCGTTTTTCAAGCAAACAAAAGTGACCTCCTATGAACGAGGAGAGCGTTTGATTGGTCTGTTCAGACAACGCTGTGGGTGACAGCCCGGTGCTTGCGTTGGTGGTTACGTAAATTTGACGTCAGGAGATTGGAATAGAAACATATTGGAATAGTTTTACGTTATAGGGCCCTTTGTTACGTGAACGACTTTTTTCTTTAAAGCATGTCGGCTGGATCAGTAATACGGATGAACAGTGACATGTAAAAGAAGAAACAGTATTCCTACCAGCACTTCTGCCTTTACGCCTTCAGAAAACAGATTAATCACGCACAAAATGTAGAAAAATACCATTCTTAACGCCTTACAAAGCTATCACACAACTCAGGCAATATGCCAATGAAAACATATTTTTAGAATAAATTTACAGATCGCACGCAGTGTGGGAAACCACATTAGGTGAATAATTTTGCAGGTAGCTAGCTGTCGAGCATCGTTTGCGTTTCTGCGAAGCTTCACCCGGTGGACAAACATGTTCTTGTAAACCACACAGTCCTGCGTGTGACGACAGCGGCAAGACAACGACCATAATGTGCCAGCGATCGGCATGACGACTTACTTATTGTGCTTCGCCAATGAAAGGGCGGGCTCATGTGCATAGGGCATCGTGCTTCAATCGAACAATCGGACACGTAAACATTTTAAAGAGAAGCTTGCTTTGCCTGCTTGCCAGAGTTTGGCGTGGTTGCTGCGGACTGCTGCTGGGTTGATCGGAATTTTGGCGGATGTATTTGTACAAATGTACATGAAGGTTATGTGCGCGGTGAATGAACGCTACAGAAGACGGGCTTAAATATGGGCTATCTTTTCTTTTGTCCCACAGAAGTGCTAATGAGCGCACCTCTGTTCTACGTTATATATATATATATATATATATATATATATATATATATATATATATATATATATATATATATATATATATATATATATTGTGAGACGAGGTTTAGGCAGCCAGTCTCTTCTTTATTCTCCCGAGACAGAGCCCCACCACCAGGCCCCAAAACGGTGATGATGAGTATGTACAGGTGAGAATATGAAGCGTATGAATAATGCTCACACTAATTTCCCCGCACGCGCAAGCGGCCAGCCAGGCCGCGACTTAGCTAGGAGGGGAACGCCGAACGAATCGTTTTAGGCGCGAAACGTGAACGATCTCCGAACCGCGACAACGATGGTCGGAAGAAACGTCTACGGGAGTAACGCGATAGTTCACGGGGGATGTTTGTTCGTTAATAATATAGGGTCCAAGAAAGCGGGATTCAAACTTCTCGCACAAACTGGGTGCACGAATGGGCGTCCAAAGAAGCACTTCCTCTCCGGGACGAAAGGAGACGTCGCGACGAGAGATGTCGTAACGTTGCTTGCGATCTTGCTGGCTGACTTCTGTGTTGAAGCGAGCACGTTGACGGCATTCCTCCAGTCTCGAAACGAACTGTTCGGGTGTACTGTCTGAGGTGTTAGTTGGAGCATTGAAGAAAGCGGCGTCGATGGTGAATGTCGGTGAACGGCCGAAAACTAGGTAGAAAGGTGAGTATCCCGTAGTTCGTTGGATAGCGGTGTTGTGAGCAAAAGTCACGAAAGGTAAAAGTTTGTCCCAATTGTCGTGGTTTGGCCCGATATACATGGATATCATATCTATTAGTGTGCGATGAAATCGCTCGGTTAAGCCATTTGTTTGTGGGTGATATGCGGATGTCGTCTTATGAATTGTGCCACAAGCTCCGAGTACTTCTGCGAGCATTGTTGACATGAAAGTCTTGCCGCGGTCGCTTAACAGTACACGAGGGGCACCATGGCGCAGCACAATGGCATCTAGAAAGAAGGTGGCGACGTCGGAGGCTGAACTAGAGCGTAGAGGAGCGGTCTCTGCGTAACGTGTGAGCTGGTCAACAGCTGTCACGACCCATCGATGACCCGCTGGCGTTATGGGCAGAGGGCCGACTAGGTCTATCCCAACGATAGCAAACGGTGTCTCGGGACATGGGATGGGCTGTAAAAGCCCAGCAGGAGGCGAAGTCGGTCGTTTCCGCCGTTGACACTGAACGCAAGAAGCGACGTACTTGGCCACAAAGGTAGACATGCCTGGCCAAAAGAAACGGCTCCTAACGCGGTGGTATGTTTTGTGGAATCCCAAATGGCCAGCAGATGGGTCGTCGTGCAAGGCTTCAAGGACTTGCGTGCGCATCGAGCGTGGAAGAATAGGTACCCAGCTGTGTCCGTCGGCGTTGTATATGTAGCGGTACAGCACATCGTTGTCAAGCTTAAAAAGTCGCAGTTGTCGACGTAATCTGGCATTTGGTGCATATGTAGTTCCGCACAGGCGTTGGATGATGCTGTCGCAGTAGGGGTCAGAACGTTGACACGAGGCGAGGTGAGTGAGGCGATTGGAAGATAACGTGTCAGTAACCGAGAGAGGTAGTAACGGTAATAACGGGAGTGACGACTTAGTCTCATCATCAAGGGGCGAGCAATGGAGAGAAGTACTCGAAGCTAATAATGGCAGCGGGCAGCGAGAGAGAGCGTCGGCATCTTGATGCTTTTTCCCAGACTTGTAGACAACGTCAAAGTCGTACTCTTGTAAGCGTACCACCCAGCGACCAAGTCGTCCGGACAAATTTTTGATTGACGACAACCAGCATAAGGCGTGGTGGTCGGTTATGACCGTGAAATGGCGTCCGTAAAGATATGGTCGAAATTTTTGGATCGCCCAAACTACTGCGAGACATTCCTGTTCTGTGATCGAGTAATTCATTTCGGCAGGTGTTAGTGCGCGACTGGCATAGGCAACAACTCTCTCTCGCGAGGTGGTATCACGCTGTAAAAGTACAGCACCGATCCCATGGCCACTAGCGTCGGTGTGCAAGCAAGTTGGTGCGTTCTCATCGAAGTGACAGAGGACAGGGTCGCTGGTTAATGCCTGCTTGAGGGCTTGGAAAGAAAGTTCGCATTCATCTGTCCAAGGGAAAGCAGTGCCCGACGTAAGCAACTTGTGTAGCGGCGACGCCATGGCTGCAAAATGACTGATGAAGCGGCGGAAGTAGGATGCCAGGCCTAAGAAACTTCTTAATTGCTTTTGATTTTCAGGGCGAGGGAAGCGATGCACGGCAGCAACCTTTTCGGGATCTGGTCGAACGCCATCTTTGCTGATAAGATGGCCCAATACTTTGATGTTCTTTCTGGCAAAATGGCATTTCTTTGTGTTGAGTTGAAGTCCAGCGTTGGAAATGCAAGTGAAAACTTCGTCCAAGCGCTGAAGGTGCTGACTAAAAGTTGTAGAAAAAATAACGATGTCATCTAAATAGCACAGACAGGTCTTCCACTTAAGGCCACGTAAAACTGTATCGATCATGCGTTCAAATGTTGCAGGGGCATTACATAAACCGAATGGCATTACGTTGAACTCGTAAAGTCCATCTGGCGTTGCAAAGGCTGTCTTGTCCTTGTCCGCTTCGTGCATGGGGATTTGCCAGTATCCGGATCGGAGGTCTAAACTAGAGAAATATTCTGCACCCTGGAGGGAGTCAATGGCATCGTCAATTCTTGGCATCGGATATACGTCTTTGCGCGTGATCTTATTAAGAGCTCGATAATCGACGCAGAATCGTACGGAGCCGTCTTTCTTGCGAACCAGCACGACAGGAGACGACCAAGAACTGGAGGATGGCCGAATGATGTCTTTTTGGAGCATGTCATCAACGTTATCCGCAATGATTTTCCGTTCTGCGGAAGACACGCGATACGGGCGGCGGCGTACAACCGAACTGCCTTCGGTTTCGATGCGATGTACTGCGACGGAAGTGCGCCCCAGGAGCTTGGAGTGGACGTCAAATAAGGCTCTGTGTTTGTGCAGGAGTGCCAGAAGGTCTTCTTTCTGCGCAGTGGTCAAATCAGGATTTATCGCGGCCGTTAAAGCAGCGGCAGCAGTGTGGTAATCAGTTGTGGTAGACAAAGGTGGTGATTCGGTGTGAAGCGGTACCAGCGAAAGAGGTTCGGTGTCAGTAAAGCATGTCACAGTAGAGCCCTGGGAGAGCACAACTGGCGAAGAAGTAGGGTTATGAACAGCGACTGAGGCTCTACCGTCCTGAAACCGTACTAGGCTAGGAGAAAGGCTAAGCCCACCAGAAATGCAGTAACCACTCGGTGCAAGGAACACATCACCATTAATAATAGTGTCGGAAGTCAGCGTCAGAATATGCTCAGTGCCCGCGGGAATGAAACAGTCGGTAGACGTGACAAAACGCAGGCTGTGATCATTGACAGAGGACGAAGAGTCAGTGTCTGTCATATGAATAGTTCGCTGACGGCAAGAGATTAAGGCTGAGGCGGAGGACAGGAAGTCCCATCCCAAAATCATCGCGTAAGTGCACGAAGACAGCACGACGAACTGAATGTGGTGGAGGATGCCATCAATGAAAACGCGCGCAGTGCAAACACTGGAGGGCTGAACAAGAACTGCATTAGCACAACGAAGGGGAGGTCCATTATACGGTGTCTTCACTTTTCGCAATCGAGAACACAAGTCAGCACTAATAACGGACAGCGATGCACCTGTGTCAACCAAGGCTTCGATTCGGACACCTTCAACAAAAACCAAAAGTACATTTGACGGGCGCTCCGGAGGCGTTTCACGTTGTCGAAAAGATGCAGCTTTCCCTCCTGAAGCTGCACCATTTAGTTTTCCGGGCGGTGATCGGAGGACGAAGTAGCCGGTCGTAGAGGGGAAGAAGAGCGCCGCATCGGTGATGGAGAGCGACGACGTGGGAAACGCGATGAACTGGCAGGGTTGAAGTCCTGTGGAGATGGGGAACGTGGTGGATAATAAGCGTAGTCAGAACGCCAACGTCGTGGTACAGGGCCAGAAAACTGATCCCTTTCAAAGCCGTCATAGCCACGTCTTTCATCTTGCTGACGGCGTCGGCAAAACCTGGAAATGTGGCCACGGATGCCGCAGTAGTAACAAACCGGTCGAGGTGGGCTCCATGCGTTATAAGACGGAACAGGCGATGGTCTTGCAGTGATAGGATTCAGGGACATGTGCGGTGTAGGTGCTTGTTGTGGTGGCTGCTGGGGGGGTGGCGCTATAGAGGCAACCTGAGCGTACGTTGGCGTATGGATAGGTTGCGGGCGCGTGATTTGCGGGCAGGTCACGGCAGCTAGCTCTTCCCTCACAATATGGCGTAGGCCGCCACCAGGAGGCGTCAGATGGACCTCAGGAGGGTTTGACGAAGCTTCGGCGTGCAGTTCTTCGCGGATGATGGAGCGAATCAAAGCACGTAGCTCGCTGTCGTTGGACGCCTTGAAATCAGATGTGTCAGGGTGTAAGCGGAGCATATGAAGGTCATCGAGACGCTGACACGTACTGATGATGTCGGCGACGGTAGTGGGATTCAGCACGACAAGAGCATTGAATGCCGCAGTCCCAATACCCTTGAGCAGGTGGCGTACACGGTCACTCTCTGCCATCGAGGTGTTCACGCGGCGGCAGAGGGCGAGGACGTCCTCTATGTACGAAGTGTAGGACTCGCCTGAGTGCTGTACACGCTCAGCAAGCTTCTTCTTAGCGATATCGGAGCGGACAGACGAGTTCGCGAAAATCTGGCGTAGCTGGTGTTTAAAGATGCTCCAGTTGACCAAATCGAGCTCATGATTGTAAAACCATGTTTTCGCAACTCCGGTTAGGTAGAAGGCGACGTGAGCAAGTTTTGCTGATTCGTTCCAGTGATTAAAGTCACTCACGCGCTCGTATAGCTCCAACCAGTCTTCAACGTCGTCACCTGGAAGCCCAGCAAATACCGGTGGATCCTTCTGAGGGGTGGTGACTGTCCAAGAAGGGGTTCCCGCAGGAGTCGGCAAGGTGGATGTCGTGGTACTGGTCTGCTGGTCTTGCGACATGGTCGAGTGCAGTTGGTAGAGGCGGCGACCCGAGCGGAGCTCCAGGGATGTAGCGTAGGTGAAGCTGGAGAGAGACCGGGAGCGAGAGGGCGAAGGGACCGGACAGCACACTCCACCACTTGTGAGACGAGGTTTAGGCAGCCAGTCTCTTCTTTATTCTCCCGAGACAGAGCCCCACCACCAGGCCCCAAAACGGTGATGATGAGTATGTACAGGTGAGAATATGAAGCGTATGAATAATGCTCACAATATATATTGTTGCGGTTCAACGTGGACCGAAAACAAGGAGACGTTCTTCAAGAACAACAGCTCAACCTGTTCAAAAACAAACGGCACAGAGGCACGTCTTCTTCGTCCTCACCCAATCTCAGCCACCCACTAGACGGAGTCCGTTAATGCCGCCATCGTCGCTGTCTTCTGCGTAGAAGACGCGCGTCATTAGTCCCTCCCTAAAAGAGCATCGCCCCGATGTGAAACCAGAAATGTCACTCGCGGAAGTAAAAGTATCTCGCATAGTTATTCGCTCACATGCGGCTTCATGCCCACAACGTGCACAAGTTCAGGACGGTGCGTGCGTCGCCGCGTACAATTGGGACAATCAGGGACGACCTCGTACGTGACATCACTGAGTCGGCGTAATACTCGATGTGCTCCGAAGTATCGTTTTAGCAGCTTCTCGTAGAGGCCTCGTTTCCGTATGGGTGTCCAAACCCACCCTCTGTCGCCGACGTCATAGATTACCATTCGACGGTTAAGATCATAGCGCCCTGCGTCGTAGTCTTGCTGCTGGCAGATCCGCAAGCGTGCGAGCTGCCGAGCCTCTTCTGCGCGTTGCGTAAACACATCGGCGTCCGTATGAGTGTCGTCAAAGTCGTGTGGAAGCATTGCATCCAACATCGTTCCTACATCCCGTCCGTGAATAAGGGTGAACGGAGTCTTGCGCGTTGTCTCTTTTTTCGCCGTGTTATATGCAAAGGTGACATAAGGTAGGATGTCGTCCCAATATTTCTGTTCAACATTCACGTGCGTGGAGTGCATGTCTTCAATTGTTTTGTTTAGGCGTTCTGGTTATCCGTTGGTTTGTGGATGGTAGGCGGCTGACTTCCGATGAGCCGTTCCACTTAGCTGCAAGACGTTATCTAAAAGTGCAGCCGTGAATGCGATTACTCGGTCTGTTATGACGACGGTTGGTGCGCCGTGTCGTAACGCAACATGCTCAATGAAAAAACACGCCACCTCGGATGCTGTGCCGTATTCTCTGTAATCATTCGGCGCTTTGTTAGAGGTGTCCGACCGATGCTGGACGTCCAAGCAAAACAGTCGCTGAATTTGGCCAGTAGCGTAAGAAGGCGCTCTCGTTCGTGCGGCGACGAAGCAGTGCTGACGTCAAGTACAGGAGCTGGGTCTTGCGTAGGCGCTCCTTCGAGTAGTGAACAGCAGCCGCGGACATCCGCAGCACCGTCAAAATAAGCCACAGCCGTGCCCTTCGGAAGGCGCCGTCGCTCTGTGCTAAAATTTGTTAGCAACAGGTTCGTGCGCCCGTCGGTGACATTTACGATTCCTCGTGCGGCCGAGATACCATGAGTGAACAACAACGTGGTTATTTGGTCGGCAACGTCTTCGCAATGAAACGGTACGTCACCTGCTAACGAAACAAGGGTACATGATCGAGGTGGGATGACAACGCTGTCTTCTGTTAGACGAAAGGAGTGGTGTTTCGGCGATAAGCAATAGACTAAACCAGGACTCTTATAAAACGTCTCCATGCGATGCGGGATGTTAATTACGGTGCATATTCTTTTAGAAAATCCATTCCAATAATCAAATCTTTACAGCACACAGGCAGAACGATGAAAGCGGCCACGAAAGAAGAATCCCCAATATTAATTCTAGAAGTACATCTTTCAGTAGGCATCAGTAATTGGCCGCCTGCCGTCCTTATGGGAGGTTCCGTCCATGGCGTCTTTACTTTCTTCTGGCGGAGGACGAGTTCCTGACTCATCATAGAGAAGTCGCCAGCAGTGTCGACTAACGCTGCCACTGGTTGTCCGTCCACCAAAACATCAATGTCGGCACTCACAATTTCTTCGGTTTTTATCGGGTTCACAGCGTTCTGCAGAGGGAGTGTTGGGGGCTTTTTATTTTCTTGCGGCGGGCCTGCAACCTTACCCCCAGAGGTCGCCGCCTTCAGTTTCCCCTGCGTGGGCTGGGCGACCTTCGTCCTCGGAGGTCTGCAAAAGTGCGTCCAGCAGGTGAAGCCATCTGACATGGAGGGGTTGGAGAACGCGACCGACGGTCGTAATCGGACCTATCATTGGGCACGGATTTGTCACTCGGGTGCGCTTTTGGAGGTTTCCGAAAAGTAGCGTCGTCGCGGCGTAGCATGGACTCGTAATTTGCACGTCGACCATAGGACCATGGACGATGAGGTCGAAATGATGTGTCGCGATGCCAGCAACTACGCGAAATATAGCCGGCGCCTCCGCAGTGAAAACAAAGTGGTCGCCTATCGACGGTGCGCCATTCGTCGGTTCTCCGAAATTGTGGCCGTCCCGTAGCGTCGTTTTGCGGCATTGACCAAGGGGCGGCGAACGAAGGCTGCTGGTGTGACTGCAGCGAGGCAATGGGTGCGCGCCTCGAAGCATCATCTTGCGGCGGCGACCAAGGAGCGGCTGTCGGAGGCTGGTGGTACGGTGGTGTGGTTGTGACGGGTGGTGGACATCGGACAGCAGCGTCGTATGTCATGGGACGCTGGTGATCTTGAAGATCGGCTGCCGGCAACGCCTGCCTGATTTCGTCGCCCACCACTTCGGCGATTGATGCTACAGGTCTATCCAATGTCGGTGTCAGAATCTTTTGCACTTCCTCTCTGGCAAGCTCTCTGATCAATGCACGCAAGGAATTCTGGTACTCGGTAGTCCTCGCGGCGACATTGATTGCAGTGCTGGTGGACAGTCGATCGTACTGCCTCTACCGTCGATGAAGGGCCCGCTCAATAGCCGTAGCCTCTTTGATAAAGTCAGCGACAGTGACTGGTGGATTCCGCACAAGCCCCGCGAACAACTGCTCTTTTACACCTCGCATTAGGTAGAGCAACTTCCTATTGTCGGTCATGTTCGGGTCGGCTCTACGAAAGAGGCGGGTCATGTCCTCGGCGAACATTGTGACCGACTCATGGGTTGTTGCACCCGTAGCTCCATCATCTGCTGGGCGTGGTCGCGTTGGTCGACACTTGCAGAAGTATCAGTTTCAGCCGAAAGTCATTCCATGTCGTCAAGCTAGCTTCACGGTTCTCGTACCAAGTGCGGACACTATCGTCAGTCAACTGGTTAATCTGTGCGACCAGTCTTCGAAGACTGCATTGCGACAACGCTCGGGAACCAGTGGATGCAGAACGGTTACCTGTTGTGGACTGGGAAACCAGGTACTTTGGGGTGCTTGCGGTGAGCTGGTTTCGGCCATTGCGAGATGTGTGCAGCTCCCGGAGAGAGGGGGTTGCAGAGGGGAAAACTCCGGGGCAATGCCTAGCAGTTGACGACTAAAGCGATGCACGGGTGTCGTAACTGGAGACAATGCATCCGGGCTAGATGAACGACTCCCAGAAGGACTCCGGAGCATCAAGCGAACTCCGTACCCAGCGCCTCCACTGGTGTCACGGTGCAACGCGGACAGAAGACAGGGAGACGTTCTTCAAGAACAACAGAAAAACCTGTTCAAAAACAAACGGCACATACGCACGTCTTTTTCGTCCTCACCCAATCTCGGCCACCCGCTAGACGGATTCCTTTAAAGCTCCCATCGTCGTTGTCTTCTGCCTAGAAGACACACGTCAATATATATATATATATATATATATATATATATATATATATATATATATATATATATATATATATATATATATATATATATATATACATATATATATTGACGCGTGTATATATATATATATATATATATATATATATATATATATATATATATATATATATATATACACATATATATATTGACGGGTGTCTTCTAGGCAGAAGACAACGACGATGGGGATGTATTATATGTTACGGTGATTATTATGATGGTCATTGTGATGGTTCAGATGATGGAAATAACAAGACAGAGACAGACACAAAGCAGTAATATCTGCTTGCAGACTGTTTAATAAGGAGGTAGACGTAATATTGACACGTGTACTTATCTTTATCGGGCGACCACGTTTCGCTGCTTAACAACTGTAATCGCAAAGCGAGGGACGCACCTGCATGTATCCGACGTTTCTGGAAAGTTATCGATGCTTCTACCCGGCTGTCTGTTGTCGCAGATCCTTGTGTTATCTGATTTCATCGCGTAACGCGAATGGTGTAGAGCTTTGTGGAAGGCACGCGGGTCCGAACGATTAGTCTGGAACATTCGACGATTGCTCTATAAAAGCCGACGCGCTTGACCCGCTGATCAGATTTGCGACGACCGCCGACTGTGTTCGCCGCTATCGTTGTGCTTTAAGTGTAGCCTGTTTTGTGGACACAGGTTCGCCCAATAAAAGCTAGTTTCTGCCTTTCGCAGTATTGCTACTGTGTTCTTTGACGTCACGACCACGTGACATCTGGTGGAGGTGCTTTGCGTTAACGTACCGGACGCCCCCACAAAGCCGTGACCCAAGCCCTCACTCGGAAGACACCAACGTCGCCAAGA
Source organism: Dermacentor albipictus (assembly GCF_038994185.2). Lineage (NCBI taxonomy): Eukaryota > Metazoa > Arthropoda > Arachnida > Ixodida > Ixodidae > Dermacentor > Dermacentor albipictus. The sequence goes on along the minus strand of NW_027225628.1, from coordinate 405,880 downwards.
ACCAGCGAGGTAGCCGCAGGCTGCAAGGACTGCCCCCGGAGCACGGACTTTTCCCTGAGACGACTAGGAAGATGGCCACCAAGTTCGCCCCAATGCCAGCCCCAGCGTCACCCGTCGTACTGCAGCAGCCCAGGGAGCCTCCGACGTTCCGCGGTTCAACTTTCGAGGACCCGGAAAGCTGGCTTGAGACGTACGAGAGAGTCGCTACCTTTAACAACTGGAACAGCGACGCCAAACTGCGATATGTCTTCTTCGCTTTGGAAGACGCGGCCAGGACGTGGTCCGAGAACCGAGAAGCCACCTTAACGACCTGGGAACTTTTCCGAAGCGGCTTCCTGCAGTCATTCGCAAGCGTCGTACGCCGAGAACGAGCCCAAGCACTATTAGAAACGCGGGTGCAGCTACCTAATGAGACGACCGTGATCTACACGGAAGAAATGAGCCGTCTCTTCCGCCACGCCGACCCTGAAATACCCGACTGCTGATGCGTGGTGTGAAGGAGGAACTTTTTGCCGGAATGGTACGAAGCCCACCGAAGACCGTCGACGACTTTCTTCGCGAGGCCACCAGCATCGAGAAGACACTCGAGATGCGAAACCGGCAATTCGACCGCCGCACGAACTCGACAAACTACGCCGGAGTTCAATCACCGGCCACCGACGACCTGCGCGAGACTATCCGAGCGGTCGTGCGGGAGGAGCTACAAAAGCTGTTCCCACCATCACAGCCTCAAGTGGCTTCGATTGCCGACGCCGTGCGTGAGGAGCTCCAACAACAACTTGGAGTAGCCCCTGAATCGCCCCAAGCCTGAGCCGCAAGCGATGACCTACGGCGCCGTCGCACGCCGTCAAGGTCCCCCTCCGCGACCGCGCCAGGGCCCTGTCACGCCGCAGTTCCGTCGTCCGCCGCCGCCACCGCCAGCACCACCACCCATCGCTCAGCGCACCTACGCGAGGAAGACGGACATTTGGCGTGCTCCTGACCACCGCCCACTCTGCTACCACTGCGGAGAAGCGGGTCACGTCTACCGACGATGTCCATACCGGGAGATGGGACTGCGAGGTTTCGCCGTGAACGCTGCGCGCCCGCAGCAAGGTGAACGCCCCCGCGATATCGCCGATTACCTCGCCGCTACTCAGTGGAGCTCTCGACGTCCGTCGCGTTCGCCATCACCAGGCCGCTACCTGTCGCCGCAGCGCCGACCATACACTGGCCCAGCCCGGGGCCGGTCAGCGAGCCCATATCCGGAAAACTAAAAGCAGCAACCGATGGAGGTGCGGTTGCTGTTCGTCGAACTGACGAAGATCCTCCGCCGCCGACGAAGACACCGAAGAAACTACCTCGACGACATAACGACACGCCGCCGTGCCGACGAAATCAGCAAACCAAGACTACACCGATGAAAGACGACTTGACGACGCGACGTTCTAGCTTCAGTTCAACGCGACGCACCCGTGATCTGACGCCAAGACCTAACTGCAACGCCAGACAAAGGACCGCCGACCTCGACGTACTTCTCGACGGCCACGCAGTCACTGCCTCAGTCGACACAGGGGCCGATTACTCCGTAATGAGTGGACACATCGCCGCCCAGTTAAAGAAGGTAAAGAAGGGAGGGGCCCCAAATTCGGACCGCTGGAGGATACCTCAATACGCCGACTGGAATCTGTACGGCAAGAATTACATTTCATGACCGGACTTACCCTGCCACCTTCGTTGTCCTCCAACACTGTTCACGAGACGTCATTCTCGGCATGGACTTCCTGAATCAACATGGCGCAGTCATCGACCTGAAGTCGAAATCGATAAGGCTGTCACAAGATCAAGCGATACCGCCGGACAGCTGTCGTAGTCACCACGCCTTGAGTGTGCTCGAAGATCAAGTGGGCATCCCGCCGCGCTCCAGCATTATTATTTCCGTCGGCACTGAAACACCCGCTGACGTAGAAGGCGTCATCGAGGGCGACCAACATTTACTGCTCGACCGTGAAATTTGCGTCGCAAGAGGGATCGCTCGACTCCACGGTGGGCAACTGGAAACTGGAGGTTATGCTAACCAACTCCAGCCAAGAGTTCAAGCACAATAAAAAAGGCACGACAATCGCATACATCGAGGAAATTATGGAAACCAGCAATGCCTTTGTCCTCTCGGATTCAGCCGCATCTACCCCGATGAGCATTGTCCCCGAACCAGACTTCGACGTGAATCCAAGTCCTCCTATGAGTAAGCAGCAAATGATCAGAAGCCTTCTCCGACGATACAAAGACTGCTTTTCGACGTCATCGAAGATTCGACAAACACCAGTTGCAAAGCATCGCATAATAACCGAAGAGAGCGCTCGACCACTCCGCCAGAGCCCTTACCAAGTTTCGACGCGAGAACGTGAAGCTATTAGGGAACAAGTCGACGAAATGCTGCGTGACGACATCATCCAGCCGTCGAAAAGCCCGTGGGCCTCTCCTGTAGTCCTGGTAAAGAAAAAGGACGGAACCCTACGCTTCTGCGTCGATTATCGTCGACTGAACAAGATCACGAAGAAGGATGTGTACCCCCTTCCACGGATAGACGACGCATTGGATCGGCTCTGCAACGCTAAATACTTCTCGTCGATGGACCTCAAGTCTGGCTACTGGCAAATAGAAGTCAACGAGAGAGATCGCGAAAAGACTGCCTTCATCACGCCAGACGGCCTCTACGAGTTCAAGGTCATGCCATTCGGACTTTGCTCGGCGCCTGCAACGTTTCAGCGCGTCATGGACACGGTGTTAGCCGGACTGAAGTGGCAGACGTGCCTTGTTTACCTAGATGACGTCGTTGTCTTCGCCGGAAATTTCGACGATCACCTTAGGCGGCTTGCGACAGTGTTAGAAGCCATCAAGTCATCAGGGCTCACTCTGAAGCCGGAAAAGTGCCCTTTCGCTTACGATGAGCTTTTTTTCCTAGGCCACGTGATCAGCAAATCAGAAGTACGCCCCGACCTACAGAAGACAGCTGCCATCGCAAAGTTCCCGCAGCCAACTGACAAGAAGGCAGTGCGCAGATTCCTTGGCATGTGTGCCTACTATAGGCGCTTTGTCAAGGACTTTTCACGCATCGCGGAGCCGCTAACACATCTAACCAAATGTGATGTCACGTTCAAGTGGGAATCGCCGCAGGCCAAGGCATTTCAAGAACTTAAACGACGCATGCAGTCGCCGCCGGTACTTGCACACTTCGACGAGGACGCCGATACCGAAATCCACACTGACGCCAGTAGCCTAGGCCTCGGTGCCGTCCTAGTCCAGAGTAAAGAAGGACTTGAAAGGGTGATATCGTATGCTAGCCGGTCGCTGTCAAAAGCGGAAAGCAACTATTCTACGACTGAAAAGGAATGCCTCGCCATCATTTGGGCTACAGCTAAATTCCGCCCTTACCTCTATGGCAGGCCATTCAAAGTCGTCAGTGACCATCACGCATTGTGTTGGCTAGCTAACTTAAAGGACCCTTCAGGACCGCTGGCGCGGTGGAGCCTCAGACTACAAGAATATGACGTCACGGTAATATACAAGTCCGGAAGAAAACACTCCGACGCCGACTGCTTATCGCGCGCCCCCGTCGATCCCCCGCCGCAAGACGACGAGGACGACGACGCCTTCCTTGGGATAACAAGCGCGGAAGACTTCACTAAACAGCAACAAGCCGACCCGGAGCTAAAAGGCCTCGTCGAGTATTTGGAAGGGAACACCGACGTTGTCCGCAGGGCATTTAGGCGCGCGTTGTGTTCGTTCACGCTACAAAACAACCTGCTCGTGAAGAAGAACTTCTCACCAGTCCGCGCCAGCTACCTTCTTGTTGTACCGTCAGCGCTGCGTCCAGAAGTACTGCACGCCCTACACGACGATCCAACCACTGGGCACTTCGGATTCTCCCGGACGCTGTCGAGAATACAGGAAAGGTATTACTGGCCGCGTCTGACCGCCGACGTCGCCCGTTACGTCAAGACATGCCGAGACTGTCAACGACGCAAGACACCACCGACAAGGCCAGCAGGATTACTACAGCCGATCGAACCTCCTCGCCGACCATTCCAGCAGATTGGGATGGATTTGTTGGGGCCGTTTCCGATATCAACATCCGGGAATAAGTGGATCGTCATGGCGACGGACTATCTCACCCGTTTTGCTGAAACTAAAGCTCTACCAAAAGGCAGCGCAGCCGAAGTGGCGAAATTTTTCGTGGAGAACATCCTGCTGCGACATGGTGCCCCAGAAGTCCTCATCACCGACAGAGGAACGGCTTTTACAGCAGAGCTCACCCAAGCCATTCTGCTGTGCAGCCAGACAAGCCACAGGAGGACAACTGCCTACCATCCGCAGACGAATGGTCTCACGGAGCGCCTGAACAAGACCCTCGCCGACATGCTAGCAATGTACGTCGACGTCTAACACAAGACGTGGGACGCGGTCCTGCCGTACGTAACCTTTGCGTACAACACGGCGGTGCAAGAAACAACACAGATCACGCCATTTAAGCTGGTTTACGGCAGGAACCCGACGACGACGCTTGACGACATGCTGCCGCACGTAACTGACGAAGAGAATGTTGACGTCGCTAGCTATCTCCAGCGCACCGAAGAAGCCCGACAGCTCGCCCGCCTGCGAATCAAGAGCCAGCAGAGGACCGACAGCCGACACTACAACCTCCGACGACGCTTCGTCGAGTACCAACCTGGCGACCGTGTTTGGATCTGGACCCCGATACGCCGACGAGGACTCAGTGAGAAACTACTCCGACGCTATTTCGGACCCTACAAGGTCATCCGACGTATTGGAGCTCTGGACTATGAGGTCGCGCCAGACGGCATTTCGCATTCACAGCGGCGCCGCGCACGATCTTAAGTGGTCCACGTGGTGCGCCTTAAACCCTTTTACGGACGCTGACGAACTTCGCCATTTTTGTTCATTTCTTTGCTACGAGTGCTTTTGTTTATTACCTTCGTTTGTATGCAGCATCGGATCGATGCTTTTTAAGAGGGGGGTATTGACACGTGTACTTATCTTTATCGGGTGACCACGTTTCGCCGCTTAACAACTGTAATCGCACAGCGAGGGACGCGCCTGCATGTATCCGACGTTTCTGGAAAGTTATCGATGCATCTACCCGGCTGTCTGTTGTCGCCGAATCTTGTGTTATCTGATTTCATCGCCTAACGCGAATGGTGTAGAACTTTGTGGAAGGCACGCGGGTCCTAACGATTGGTCTGGAACATTCGACGACTGCTCTATAAAAGCCGACGCGCTTGACCCGCTGATCAGATTTACGACGATCGCCGACTGTGTTCGCCGCTCTCATTGTGCCTTAAGTGTAGCCTGTTTTGTGGGCACAGGTTCGCCGAATAAAAGCTAGTTTTTGCCTTTCGCAGTATTGCTACTGTGTTCTTTGACATCACGACCACGTGACAATATCTTTAATTGTTCGATATACACACATAACCAGTGCCACATACCGAGTGGCCCATGTTGTCTCCTCTGCACGGCAGCAACCAGCATATATTAAGTGGTCCAGTCTTATAGACAGCGTGGGTCGCTGGGCACGTGAAAGAGAGGTATGGGCAGAGAGACAGAAAAAGATATCCCAAAATTGTCAACAAATCCTGAACGCCTTAAAATAATTCCTGCATAAAACAGAACATGTGACATTGGCTCGTAGGTACCTTTGAGGAATACCGAACTCCTAATGAAATAGCACAACATATTGAGCGTCTTTTTAGATTTATTCCTTTTTTAATTAGACGTTGGTTATGAGCCACTCGATGCGGGTCTATTCTTGGTCAACCCTTCAGAATGAGCCGTTTGGACAAAGTTTCTTTCTCTCTCTAAAATAGATATGATCTCGACAAGCATCGTACATCGTCTTCGTACTCGTGACATTGCTGCGTAGCATTTCACGTTATGAATCTGCCTTATTTGGTGTTTGCATTTTGGCATAGCTGCGAACAGTGTAATGCATAAATATAAAAATTGCGTGAGTATAATGTTGTCACCTCCGTGCTGCATGAACATACATATTGCATTAGGTTACACGTTGCATAGAATGAAAGCAGACGAAATTGTACGCGTCGCCGTTAGCAATATAGCATTTCAAGAACGCTTTAAACAAAGCTCCACTTCACATAGATTCAAACATGTGCGTTAGATCTGCTTAGCTGCTAGATAAAGAGGCCCGTAATGAGGCGTGACAGGAGCGCCTACCGCAGAGTGCCTTGTCATATGGGGCAAAAATTATCCGCTTTATCGCGGGGTGTTTTTTTATCCTTCACATAATTTTAAAGAAATCGCCCATGGCATGTAGCACTATTCTACTTCTTGAGCTACATTATTATCAGAGGCCGGCATTGTTTGCACTACAAACCAGAATGATTAAATTACTCATTTCTAGAGTTGCGCTTTTTGCTCATTCAACTCATTACTTTACGGCTCATATTGCGCCTTAGAAATTGCAGCCTGTGACTTCGACACCCATATCAACTTGGAGCTAGTGCTGACTATGACACGTGCACAGAGGTGGGAATTAAAGTAATTTTGGAGCGTCAATGTTTACAAAAGGCATTTTGTAATGAAGTAAGTGGAAAAACGCTTAATTTTTTACCAGAACTTTAACAGCGCTAATTTCAATACTTATGCTAGTTTAAAAATTTCTTCCGAGTGGAGGTGCCTTGTGAAACCTCTGGCTTCGAATGCTATCATCATCATCATCATCATCATCATCAGCCTGGTTACGCCCACTGCAGGGCAAAGGCCTGTCCCATACTTCTCCAACAACCCCGGTCATGTACTAGCTGTGGCCACGCCGTCCCTGCAAACTTCTTAATCTCATCCGCCCACCTAACTTTCTGCCGCCCCCTGGTATACGCTTCCCTTCCCTTGGGATCCAGTCCGTAACCCTTAATGATCATCGGTTATCTTCCCTCCTCATTACATGTCCTGCCCATGCCCATTTCTTTTTCTTGATTTCAACAAAGATGTCATTAACTCGCGTTTGTTCCCTCACCCAATCTGCTCTTTTCTTATCCCTTAACGTTACACCTATCATTCTTCTTTCCATTGCTCGTTGTGTCGTCCTCAATTTGAGTAGAACCCCTTTTATAAGCCTCCAGGTTTCTGCCCCGTAGGTGAGTACTGGTAAGACACAGCTATTATATGCTTTTCTCTTGAGGGATAATGGCAACCTGCTGTTCATGATCTGAGAATGCCTGCCAAACGCACCCCAGCCCATTCTTATTCTTCTGATAATTTCCGTCTCATGATCCGGATCCGCCGTCACTACCTGCCCTAAGTAGATCTATTCCCTTACGACTTCCAGTGCCTCACTGCCTATTGTAAATTGCTGTTCTCTTCCGAGACTGTTAAACATTACTTTAGTTTTCTGTAGATTAATTTTTAGACCCACTCTTCTGCTTTGCCTCTCCAGGTCAGTGAGCATGCATTGCAATTGGTCCCCTGAGTTACTAAGCAAGGCAATATCATCAGCGAATCGCAAGTTACTAAGGTATTCTCCATTAACTTTTATCCCCCATTCTTCCCCAATCCAGGTCTCTGAATACCTCCTGTAAACACGCTGTGAATAGCATTGGAGAGATCGTATCTCCCTGCCTGACGCCTTTCTTTATTGGGATTTTGTTGCTTGCTTTATGGAGGACTACGGTGGCTGTGGAGCCGCTATAGATATCTCTCAGTATTTTTACATACGGCTCGTCTACACCCTGATCCCGTAATGCCTCCATGACTGCTGAGGTTTCGACAGAATCGAACGCTTTCTCGTAATCAATGAAAGCTATATATAAGGGTTGGTTATATTCCGCACATTACTCTATCACCTGTTTGACAGTGTGAATATGATCTATTGTTGAGTAGCCTTTACGGAATCCTGCCTGGTCCTTGGATTGACAGAAGTCTAAGGTGTTCCTGATTCTATTTGCGATTACCTTAATAAACAGTTTGTAGGCAGCCGACATTAAGCTGATCGGTCTATAATTTTTCAAGTCTTTGGCGTCCCCTTTCTTATGGATTAGGATTATGTTAGCGTTCTTCCAAGATACCGGTACGCCCGAGGTCATGAGGCATTGCGTATACAGGGTAGCCAGTTTCTCTAGAACAATCTGTCCACCATCCTTCAATAAATCTGCTGTTACCTTATCCTCCCCAGCTGCCTTCCCCCTTTGCATATCTCCCAAGGCTTTCTTTACTTCTTCCGGCGTTACCTTTGGGATTTCGAATTCCTCTAGACTATTTTCTCTTCCATTAACGTCGTGGGTGCCACTGGTACTGTATAGATCTCTATAGAACTCCTCAGCCACTTGAACTATCTCACCCATATTAGTAATGATATTGCCGGCTTTGTCTCTTAACGCATACATCTGATTCTTGCCAATTCCTAGTTTCTTCTTCACTGTTTTTAGGCTTCCTCTGTTCCTGAGAGCATGTTCAATTCTATCCATATTATACTTCCTTATGTCAGCTGTCTTACGCTTGTTGATGAACTTCGAAATTTCTGCCAGTTCTATTGTAGCTGTAGGGTTAGAAGCTTTCATACATTGGCGTTTCTTGATCAGATCTTTCGTCTCCTGTGATAGTTTGCTGGTATCCTGCCTAACGGAGTTACCACCGACTTCCATTGCACACTCCTTAATGATGCCCACAAGATTGTCGTTCATTGCTTCAACACTAAGGTCCTCTTCCTGAGTTAAAGCCGAATACCTGTTCTGTAGCTTGATCTACCTTGGCATTGTCTACCTTGGCATTAAAGTCGCCCATTAGTATAGTGTATTTAGTTTTCACTCTACCCATCGCCGATTCCACGTCTTCGTAGAAGCTTTCGACTTCCTGGTCATCATGACTGGATGTAGGGGCGTAGACCTGTACGATCTTCATTTTGTACCTCTTATTAAGTTTCACAACAAGACCTGACACCCTCTCGTGAATGCTATAGAATTCCCGTATGTTACCAGCTATATTCTTATTAATCAGGAATCCGACTCCTAGTTCTCTTCTCTCCGCTACGCCCCGGTAGCACAGGACGTGCCCGCTTTTTAACACTGTATAAGCTTCTTTCGGCATAATGCAGACGCCTACATCACGTTTATTATAAGGGTGCTTTGTAACGTTAACAAAGCTTTATTACTCGCCTGAGGAATATAGCACAAATCTATTCATTGAGCAGGATTACTTAAACAGGCAGACAATACTTGCACTAGAAATCAGAATACAAATTCGATAAAAAAAATTCGCTAATCCTTTTTAAATAACTACTTCAGCAGACAAATTGAACCTGGCAACGTTTAATGCTAGAACGTTATCTAGTGAGGCGAGTCTAGCAGTACTATTGGAGGAATTAGAGGGCAGTAAATGGGATATCATAGGGCTCAGTGAAGATAGGAGGCCGAAAGAAGCTTATACAGTGTTAAAAAGCGGGCACGTCCTGTGCTACCGGGGCGTAGCGGAGAGAAGAGAACTAGGAGTCGGATTCCTGATTAATAAGAATATAGCTGGTAACATACGGGAATTCTATAGCATTAACGAGAGGGTGTCAGGTCTTGTTGTGAAACTTAATAAGAGGTACAAAATGAAGATCGTACAGGTCTACGCCCCTACATCCAGTCATGATGACCAGGAAGTCGAAAGCTTCTATGAAGACGTGGAATCGGCGATGGGTAGAGTGAAAACTAAATACACTATACTAATGGGCGACTTTCATGCCAAGGTAGGCAAGAAGCAGGCTGGAGACAAGGCAGTTGGGGAATATGGCGTAGGCACTAGGAATAGCAGGGGCGAGTTAGTAGAGTTTGCGGAACAGAATAATATGAGGATAATGAATACCTTCTTCCGCAAGCGGGATAGCCGAAAGTGGACGTGGAGGAGCCCGAACGGCGAGACTAGAAGTGAAATAGACTTCATACTCTGCACTAACCCTTTCATCATACAAGATATGGACGTGCTCGGCAAGGTGCGCTGCAGTGACCACAGGATGGTAAGAACTCGAATTAGCCTAGACCTGAGGAGGAAACGGACGAAACTGGTACATAAGAAGCCGATTAATGAGTTAGCGGTAAGAGGGAAAATAGAGGTATTCCAGATCAAGCTACAGAACAGGTATTCGGCTTTAACTCAGGAAGAGGACCTTAGTGTTGAAGCAATGAACGACAATCTTGTGGGCATCATTAAGGAGTGTGCAATGGAAGTCGGTGGTAACTCCGTTAGGCAGGATACCAGCAAACTATCACAGGAGACGAAAGATCTGATCAAGAAACGCCAATGTATGAAAGCTTCTAACCCTACAGCTACAATAGAACTGGCAGAAATTTCGAAGTTCATCAACAAGCGTAAGACAGCTGACATAAGGAAGTATAATATGGATAGAATTGAACATGCTCTCAGGAACGGAGGAAGCCTAAAAACAGTGAAGAAGAAACTAGGAATTGGCAAGAATCAGATGTATGCGTTAAGAGACAAAGCCGGCAATATCATTACTAATATGGATGAGATAGTTCAAGTGGCTGAGGAGTTCTATAGAGATCTATACAGTACCAGTGGCACCCACGACGTTAATGGAAGAGAAAATAGTCTAGAGGAATTCGAAATCCCAAAGGTAACGCCGGAAGAAGTAAAGAAAGCCTTGGGAGATATGCAAAGGGGGAAGGCAGCTGGGGAGGATAAGGTAACAGCAGATTTGTTGAAGGATGGTGGACAGATTGTTCTAGAGAAACTGGCTACCCTGTATACGCAATGCCTCATGACCTCGGGCGTACAGGTATCTTGGAAGAACGCTAACATAATCCTAATCCATAAGAAAGGGGACGCCAAAGACTTGAAAAATTATAGACCGATCAGCTTAATGTCGGCTGCCTACAAACTATTTATTAAGGTAATCGCAAATAGAATCAGGAACACCTTCGACTTCTGTCAATCCAAGGACCAGGCAGGATTCCGTAAAGGCTACTCAACAATAGATCATATTCACACTGTCAAACAGGTGATAGAGAAATGTGCGGAATATAACCAACCCTTATATATAGCTTTCATTGATTACGAGAAAGCGTTCGATTCTGTCGAAACCTCAGCAGTCATGGAGGCATTACGGGATCAGGGTGTAGACGAGCCGTATGTAAAAATACTGAGAGATATCTATAGCGGCTCCACAGCCACCGTAGTCCTCCATAAAGCAAGCAACAAAATCCCAATAAAGAAAGGCGTCAGGCAGGGAGATACAATCTCTCCAATGCTATTCACAGCGTGTTTACAGGAGGTATTCAGAGACCTGGATTGGGGAAGAATGGGAGATAAAAGTTAATGGAGAATACCTTAGTAACTTGCGATTCGCTGATGATATTGCCTTGCTTAGTAACTCAGGGGACCAATTGCAATGCATGCTCACTGACCTGGAGAGGCAAAGCAGAAGAGTGGGTCTAAAAATTAATCTACAGAAAACTAAAGTAATGTTTAACAGTCTCGGAAGAGAACAGCAATTTACAATAGGCAGTGAGGCACTGGAAGTCGTAAGGGAATAGATCTACTTAGGGCAGGTAGTGACGGCGGATCCGGATCATGAGACGGAAATTATCAGAAGAATAAGAATGGGCTGGGGTGCGTTTGGCAGGCATTCTCAGATCATGAACAGCAGGTTGCCATTATCCCTCAAGAGAAAAGCATATAATAGCTGTGTCTTACCAGTACTCACCTACGGGGCAGAAACCTGGAGGCTTATAAAAGGGGTTCTACTCAAATTGAGGACGACACAACGAGCAATGGAAAGAAGAATGATAGGTGTAACGTTAAGGGATAAGAAAAGAGCAGATTGGGTGAGGGAACAAACGCGAGTTAATGACATCTTTGTTGAAATCAAGAAAAAGAAATGGGCATGGGCAGGACATGTAATGAGGAGGGAAGATAACCGATGATCATTAAGGGTTACGGACTGGATCCCAAGGGAAGGGAAGCGTATACCAGGGGGCGGCAGAAAGTTAGGTGGGCGGATGAGATTAAGAAGTTTGCAGGGACGGCATGGCCACAGCTAGTACATGACCGGGGTTGTTGGAGAAGTATGGGACAGGCCTTTGCCCTGCAGTGGGCGTAACCAGGCTGATGATGATGATGATGATGATGATGATAGCATTCGAAGCCAGAGGTTTCACAAGGCACCTCCACTCGGAAGAAATTTTTAAACTAGCATAAGTATTGAAATTAGCGCTGTTAAAGTTCTGGTAAAAAATTAAGCGTTTTTCCACTTACTTCATTACAAAATGCCTTTTGTAAACATTGACGCTCCAAAATTACTTTAATTCCCACCTCTGTGCACGTGTCATAGTCAGCACTAGCTCCAAGTTGATATGGGTGTCGAAGTCACAGGCTGCAATTTCTAAGGCGCAATATGAGCCGTAAAGTAATGAGTTGAATGAGAAAAAAGCGCAACTCTAGAAATGAGTAATTTAATCATTCTGGTTTGTAGTGCAAACAATGCCGGCCTCTGATAATAATGTAGCTCAAGAAGTAGAATAGTGCTACATGCCATGGGCGATTTCTTTAAAATTATGTGAAGGATAAAAAAACACCCCGCGATAAAGCGGATAATTTTTGCCCCATATGACAAGGCACTCTGCGGTAGGCGCTCCTGTCACGCCTCATTACGGGCCTCTTCATCTAGCAGCTAAGCAGATCTAACGCACATGTTTGAATCTATGTGAAGTGGAGCTTTGTTTAAAGCGTTCTTGAAATGCTATATTGCTAACGGCGACGCGTACAATTTCGTCTGCTTTCATTCTATGCAACGTGTAACCTAATGCAATATGTATGTTCATGCAGCACGGAGGTGACAACATTATACTCACGCAATTTTTATATTTATGCATTACACTGTTCGCAGCTATGCCAAAATGCAAACACCAAATAAGGCAGATTCATAACGTGAAATGCTACGCAGCAATGTCACGAGTACGAAGACGATGTACGATGCTTGTCGAGATCATATCTATTTTAGAGAGAGAAAGAAACTTTGTCCAAACGGCTCATTCTGAAGGGTTGACCAAGAATAGACCCGCATCGAGTGGCTCATAACCAACGTCTAATTAAAAAAGGAATAAATCTAAAAAGACGCTCAATATGTTGTGCTATTTCATTAGGAGTTCGGTATTCTTCAAAGGTACCTACGAGCCAATGTCACATGTTCTGTTTTATGCAGGAATTATTTTAAGGCGTTCAGGATTTGTTGAGAATTTTGGGATATCTTTTTCTGTCTCTCTGCCCATACCTCTCTTTCACGTGCCCAGCGACCCACGCTGTCTATAAGACTGGACCACTTAATATATGCTGGTTGCTGCCGTGCAGAGGAGACAACATGGGCCACTCGGTATGTGGCACTGGTTATGTGTGTATATCGAACAATTAAAGATATTGTCACGTGGTCGTGATGTCAAAGAACACAGTAGCAATACTGCGAAAGGCAAAAACTAGCTTTTATTCGGCGAACCTGTGCCCACAAAACAGGCTACACTTAAGGCACAATGAGAGCGGCGAACACAGTCGGCGATCGTCGTAAATCTGATCAGCGGGTCAAGCGCGTCGGCTTTTATAGAGCAGTCGTCGAATGTTCAAGACCAATCGTTAGGACCCGCGTGCCTTCCACAAAGTTCTACACCATTCGCGTTAGGCGATGAAATCAGATAACACAAGATTCGGCGACAACAGACAGCCGGGTAGATGCATCGATAACTTTCCAGAAACGTCGGATACATGCAGGCGCGTCCCTCGCTGTGCGATTACAGTTGTTAAGCGGCGAAACGTGGTCGCCCGATAAAGATAAGTACACGTGTCAATACCCCCCTCTTAAAAAGCATCGATCCGATACTGCAAACAAACGAAGGTAATAAACAAAAGCACTCGTAGCAAAGAAATGAACAAAAATGGCGAAGTTCGTCAGCGTCCGTAAAAGGGTTTAAGGCGCACCACGTGGACCACTTAAGATCGTGCGCGGCGCCGCTGTGAATGCGAAATGCCGTCTGGCGCGACCTCATAGTCCAGAGCTCCAATACGTCGGATGACCTTGTAGGGTCCGAAATAGCGTCGGAGTAGTTTCTCACTGAGTCCTCGTCGGCGTATCGGGGTCCAGATCCAAACACGGTCGCCAGGTTGGTACTCGACGAAGCGTCGTCGGAGGTTGTAGTGTCGGCTGTCGGTCCTCTGCTGGCTCTTGATTCGCAGGCGGGCGAGCTGTCGGGCTTCTTCGGTGCGCTGGAGATAGCTAGCGACGTCAACATTCTCTTCGTCAGTTACGTGCGGCAGCATGTCGTCAAGCGTCGTCGTCGGGTTCCTGCCGTAAACCAGCTTAAATGGCGTGATCTGTGTTGTTTCTTGCACCGCCGTGTTGTACGCAAAGGTTACGTACGGCAGGACCGCGTCCCACGTCTTGTGTTAGACGTCGACGTACATTGCTAGCATGTCGGCGAGGGTCTTGTTCAGGCGCTCCGTGAGACCATTCGTCTGCGGATGGTAGGCAGTTGTCCTCCTGTGGCTTGTCTGGCTGCACAGCAGAATGGCTTGGGTGAGCTCTGCTGTAAAAGCCGTTCCTCTGTCGGTGATGAGGACTTCTGGGGCACCATGTCGCAGCAGGATGTTCTCCACGAAAAATTTCGCCACTTCGGCTGCGCTGCCTTTTGGTAGAGCTTTAGTTTCAGCAAAACGGGTGAGATAGTCCGTCGCCATGACGATCCACTTATTCCCGGATGTTGATATCGGAAACGGCCCCAACAAATCCATCCCAATCTGCTGGAATGGTCGGCGAGGAGGTTCGATCGGCTGTAGTAATCCTGCTGGCCTTGTCGGTGGTGTCTTGCGTCGTTGACAGTCTCGGCATGTCTTGACGTAACGGGCGACGTCGGCGGTCAGACGCGGCCAGTAATACCTTTCCTGTATTCTCGACAGCGTCCGGGAGAATCCGAAGTGCCCAGTGGTTGGATCGTCGTGTAGGGCGTGCAGTACTTCTGGACGCAGCGCTGACGGTACAACAAGAAGGTAGCTGGCGCGGACTGGTGAGAAGTTCTTCTTCACGAGCAGGTTGTTTTGTAGCGTGAACGAACACAACGCGCGCCTAAATGCCCTGCGGACAACGTCGGTGTTCCCTTCCAAATACTCGACGAGGCCTTTTAGCTCCGGGTCGGCTTGTTGCTGTTTAGTGAAGTCTTCCGCGCTTGTTATCCCAAGGAAGGCGTCGTCGTCCTCGTCGTCTTGCGGCGGGGGATCGACGGGGGCGCGCGATAAGCAGTCGGCGTCGGAGTGTTTTCTTCCGGACTTGTATATTACCGTGACGTCATATTCTTGTAGTCTGAGGCTCCACCGCGCCAGCGGTCCTGAAGGGTCCTTTAAGTTAGCTAGCCAACACAATGCGTGATGGTCACTGACGACTTTGAATGGCCTGCCATAGAAGTAAGGGCGGAATTTAGCTGTAGCCCAAATGATGGCGAGGCATTCCTTTTCAGTCGTAGAATAGTTGCTTTCCGCTTTTGACAGCGACCGGCTAGCATACGATATCACCCTTTCAAGTCCTTCTTTACTCTGGACTAGGACGGCACCGAGGCCTAGGCTACTGGCGTCAGTGTGGATTTCGGTATCGGCGTCCTTGTCGAAGTGTGCAAGTACCGGCGGCGACTGCATGCGTCGTTTGAGTTCTTGAAATGCCTTGGCCTGCGGCGATTCCCACTTGAACGTGACATCACATTTGGTTAGATGTGTTAGCGGCTCCGCGATGCGTGAAAAGTCCTTGACAAAGCGCCTATAGTAGGCACACATGCCAAGGAATCTGCGCACTGCCTTCTTGTCAGTTGGCTGCGGGAACTTTGCGATGGCAGCTGTCTTCTGTGGGTCGGGGCGTACTTCTGATTTGCTGATCACGTGGCCTAGGAAAAAAAGCTCATCGTAAGCGAAAGGGCACTTTTCCGGCTTCAGAGTGAGCCCTGATGACTTGATGGCTTCTAACACTGTCGCAAGCCGCCTAAGGTGATCGTCGAAATTTCCGGCGAAGACAACGACGTCATCTAGGTAAACAAGGCACGTCTGCCACTTCAGTCCGGCTAACACCGTGTCCATGACGCGCTGAAACGTTGCAGGCGCCGAGCAAAGTCCGAATGGCATGACCTTGAACTCGTAGAGGCCGTCTGGCGTGATGAAGGCAGTCTTTTCGCGATCTCTCTCGTTGACTTCTATTTGCCAGTAGCCAGACTTGAGGTCCATCGACGAGAAGTATTTAGCGTTGCAGAGCCGATCCAATGCGTCGTCTATCCGTGGAAGGGGGTACACATCCTTCTTCGTGATCTTGTTCAGTCGACGATAATCGACGCAGAAGCGTAGGGTTCCGTCCTTTTTCTTTACCAGGACTACAGGAGAGGCCCACGGGCTTTTCGACGGCTGGATGATGTCGTCACGCAGCATTTCGTCGACTTGTTCCCTAATAGCTTCACGTTCTCGCGTCGAAACTTGGTAAGGGCCCTGGCGGAGTGGTCGAGCGCTCTCTTCGGTTATTATGCGATGCTTTGCAACTGGTGTTTGTCGAATCTTCGATGACGTCGAAAAGCAGTCTTTGTATCGTCGGAGAAGGCTTCTGATCATTTGCTGCTTACTCATAGGAGGACTTGGATTCACGTCGAAGTCTGGTTCGGGGACAATGCTCATCGGGGTAGATGCGGCTGAATCCGAGAGGACAAAGGCATTGCTGGTTTCCATAATTTCCTCGATGTATGCGATTGTCGTGCCTTTTTTATTGTGCTTGAACTCTTGGCTGAAGTTGGTTAGCATAACCTCCAGTTTCCAGTTGCCCACCGTGGAGTCGAGCGATCCCTCTTGCGACGCAAATTTCACGGTCGAGCAGTAAATGTTGGTCGCCCTCGATGACGCCTTCTACGTCAGCGGGTGTTTCAGTGCCGACGGAAATAATAATGCTGGAGCGCGGCGGGATGCCCACTTGATCTTCGAGCACACTCAAGGCGTGGTGACTACGACAGCTGTCCGGCGGTATCGCTTGATCTTGTGACAGCCTTATCGATTTCGACTTCAGGTCGATGACTGCGCCATGTTGATTCAGGAAGTCCATGCCGAGAATGACGTCTCGTGAACAGTGTTGGAGGACAACGAAGGTGGCAGGGTAAGTCCGGTCATGAAATGTAATTCTTGCCGTGCAGATTCCAGTCGGCGTATTGAGGTATCCTCCAGCGGTCCGAATTTGGGGCCCCTCCCTTCTTTACCTTCTTTAACTGGGCGGCAATGTGTCCACTCATTACGGAGTAATCGGCCCCTGTGTCGACTGAGGCAGTGACTGCGTGGCCGTCGAGAAGTACGTCGAGGTCGGCGGTCCTTTGTCTGGCGTTGCAGTTAGGTCTTGGCGTCAGATCACGGGTGCGTCGCGTTGAACTGAAGCTAGAACGTCGCGTCGTCAAGTCGTCTTTCATCGGTGTAGTCTTGGTTTGCTGATTTCGTCGGCACGGCGGCGTGTCGTTATGTCGTCGAGGTAGTTTCTTCGGTGTCTTCGTCGGCGGCGGAGGATCTTCGTCAGTTCGACGAACAGCAACCGCACCTCCATCGGTTGCTGCTTTTAGTTTTCCGGATATGGGCTCGCTGACCGGCCCCGGGCTGGGCCAGTGTATGGTCGGCGCTGCGGCGACAGGTAGCGGCCTGGTGATGGCGAACGCGACGGACGTCGAGAGCTCCACTGAGTAGCGGCGAGGTAATCGGCGATATCGCGGGGGCGTTCACCTTGCTGCGGGCGCGCAGCGTTCACGGCGAAACCTCGCAGTCCCATCTCCCGGTATGGACATCGTCGGTAGACGTGACCCGCTTCTCCGCAGTGGTAGCAGAGTGGGCGGTGGTCAGGAGCACGCCAAATGTCCGTCTTCCTCGCGTAGGTGCGCTGAGCGATGGGTGGTGGTGCTGGCGGTGGCGGCGGCGGACGACGGAACTGCGGCGTGACAGGGCCCTGGCGCGGTCGCGGAGGGGGACCTTGACGGCGTGCGACGGCGCCGTAGGTCATCGCTTGCGGCTCAGGCTTGGGGCGATTCAGGGGCTACTCCAAGTTGTTGTTGGAGCTCCTCACGCACGGCGTCGGCAATCGAAGCCACTTGAGGCTGTGATGGTGGGAACAGCTTTTGTAGCTCCTCCCGCACGACCGCTCGGATAGTCTCGCGCAGGTCGTCGGTGGCCGGTGATTGAACTCCGGCGTAGTTTGTCGAGTTCGTGCGGCGGTCGAATTGCCGGTTTCGCATCTCGAGTGTCTTCTCGATGCTGGTGGCCTCGCGAAGAAAGTCGTCGACGGTCTTCGGTGGGCTTCGTACCATTCCGGCAAAAAGTTCCTCCTTCACACCACGCATCAGCAGTCGGGTATTTCAGGGTCGGCGTGGCGGAAGAGACGGCTCATTTCTTCCGTGTAGATCACGGTCGTCTCATTAGGTAGCTGCACTCGCGTTTCTAATAGCGCTTGGGCTCGTTCTCGGCGTACGACGCTTGCGAATGACTGCAGGAAGCCGCTTCGGAAAAGTTCCCAGGTCGTTAAGGTGGCTTCTCGGTTCTCGGACCACGTCCTGGCCGCGTCTTCCAAAGCGAAGAAGACATATCGCAGTTTGGCGTCGCTGTTCCAGTTGTTAAAGGTAGCGACTCTCTCGTACGTCTCAAGCCAGCTTTCCGGGTCCTCGAAAGTTGAACCGCGGAACGTCGGAGGCTCCCTGGGCTGCTGCAGTACGACGGGTGACGCTGGGGCTGGCATTGGGGCGAACTTGGTGGCCATCTTCCTAGTCGTCTCAGGGAAAAGTCCGTGCTCCGGGGGCAGTCCTTGCAGCCTGCGGCTACCTCGCTGGTTCTTGGCGACGTTGGTGTCTTCCGAGTGAGGGCTTGGGTCACGGCTTTGTGGGGGCGTCCGGTACGTGAACGCAAATCACCTCCACCAGATGTCACGTGGTCGTGACGTCAAAGAACACAGTAGCAATACTGCGAAAGGCAGAAACTAGCTTTTATTGGGCGAACCTGTGTCCACAAAACAGGCTACACTTAAAGCACAACGATAGCGGCGAACACAGTCGGCGATCGTCGCAAATCTGATCAGCGGGTCAAGCGCGTCGGCTTTTATAGAGCAATCGTCGAATGTTCCAGACTAATCGTTCGGACCCGCGTGCCTTCCACAAAGCTCTAAACCATTCGCGTTACGCGATGAAATCAGATAACACAAGGATCTGCGACAACAGACAGCCGGGTAGAAGCATCGATAACTTTCCAGAAACGTCGGATACATGCAGATGCGTCCCTCGCTTTGCGATTACAGTTGTTAAGCAGCGAAACGTGGTCGCCCGATAAAGATAAGTACACGTGTCAATATTACGTCTACCTCCTTATTAAACAGTCTGCAAGCAGATATTACTGCTTTGTGTCTGTCTCTGTCTTGTTATTTCCATCATCAGAACCATCACAATGACCATCATAATAATCACCGTAACATAATACATCCCCATCGTCGTTGTCTTCTGCCTAGAAGACACGCGTCAATATATATATATATATATATATATATATATATATATATATATATATATATATATATATATATATATATATATATAAATATATATATATATATATTGACGTGTGTCTTCTAGGCAGAAGACAACGATGATGGGGGCTTTAAAGGAATCCGTCTAGCGGGTGGCCGAGATTGGGTGAGGACGAAAAAGACGTGCGTATGTGCCGTTTGTTTTTGAACAGGTTTTTCTGTTGTTCTTGAAGAACGTCTCCCTGTCTTCTGTCCGCGTTGCACCGTGACACCAGTGGAGGCGCTGGGTACGGAGTTCGCTTGATGCTCCGGAGTCCTTCTGGGAGTCGTTCATCTAGCCCGGATGCATTGTCTCCAGTTACGACACCCGTGCATCGCTTTAGTCGTCAACTGCTAGGCATTGCCCCGGAGTTTTCCCCTCTGCAACCCCCTCTCTCCGGGAGCTGCACACATCTCGCAATGGCCGAAACCAGCTCACCGCAAGCACCCCAAAGTACCTGGTTTCCCAGTCCACAACAGGTAACCGTTCTGCATCCACTGGTTCCCGAGCGTTGTCGCAATGCAGTCTTCGAAGACATTGAAGACTGGCTTGACAAGTATGAACGCGTCGCACAGATTAACCAGTTGACTGACGATAGTGTCCGCACTTGGTACGAGAACCGTGAAGCTAGCTTGACGACATGGAATGACTTTCGGCTGAAACTGATACTTTTGCAAGTGTCGACCAACGCGACCACGCCCAGCAGATGATGGAGCTACGGGTGCAACAACCCATGAGTCGGTCACAATGTTCGCCGAGGACATGACCCGCCTCTTTCGTAGAGCCGACCCGAACATGACCGACAATAGGAAGTTGCTCTACCTAATGCGAGGTGTAAAAGAGCAGTTGTTCGCGGGGCTTGTGCGGAATCCACCAGTCACTGTCGCTGACTTTATCAAAGAGGCTACGGCTATTGAGCGGGCCCTTCATCGACGGTAGAGGCAGTACGATCGACTGTCCACCAGCACTGCAATCAATGTCGCCGCGAGGACTACCGAGTACCAGAATTCCTTGCGTGCATTGATCAGAGAGCTTGCCAGAGAGGAAGTGCAAAAGATTCTGACACCGACATTGGATAGACCTGTAGCATCAATCGCCGAAGTGGTGGGCGACGAAATCAGGCAGGCGTTGCCGGCAGCCGATCTTCAAGATCACCAGCGTCCCATGACATACGACGCTGCTGTCCGATGTCCACCACCCGTCACAACCACACCACCGTACCACCAGCCTCCGACAGCCGCTCCTTGGTCGCCGCCGCAAGATGATGCTTCGAGGCGCGCACCCATTGCCTCGCTGCAGTCACACCAGCAGCCTTCGTTCGCCGCCCCTTGGTCAATGCCGCAAAACGACGCTACGGGACGGCCACAATTTCGGAGAACCGATGAATGGCGCACCGTCGATAGGCGACCACTTTGTTTTCACTGCGGAGGCGCCGGCTATATTTCGCGTAGTTGCTGGCATCGCGACACATCATTTCGACCTCATCGTCCATGGTCCTATGGTCGACGTGCAAATTACGAGTCCATGCTACGCCGCGACGACGCTACTTTTCGGAAACCTCCAAAAGCGCACCCGAGTGACAAATCCGTGCCCAATGATAGGTCCGATTACGACCGTCGGTCGCGTTCTCCAACCCCTCCATGTCAGATGGCTTCACCTGCTGGACGCACTTTTGCAGACCTCCGTGGACGAAGGTCGCCCAGCCCACGCAGGGGAAACTGAAGGCGGCGACCTCTGGGGGTAAGGTTGCAGGCCCGCCGCAAGAAAATAAAAAGCCCCCAACACTCCCTCTGCAGAACGCTGTGAACCCGATAAAAACCGAAGAAATTGTGAGTGCCGACATTGATGTTTTGGTGGACGGACAACCAGTGGCAGCGTTAGTCGACACTGCTGGCGACTTCTCTATGATGAGTCAGGAACTCGTCCTCCGCCAGAAGAAAGTAAAGACGCCATGGACGGAACCTCCCATAAGGACGGCAGGCGGCCAATTACTGATGCCTACTGAAAGATGTACTTCTAGAATTAATATTGGGGATTCTTCTTTCGTGGCCGCTTTCATCGTTCTGCCTGTGTGCTGTAAAGATTTGATTATTGGAATAGATTTTCTAAAAGAATATGGCACCGTAATTAACATCCCGCATCGCATGGAGACGTTTTATAAGAGTCCTGGTTTAGTCTATTGCTTATCGCCGAAACACCACTCCTTTCGTCTAACAGAAGACAGCGTTGTCATCCCACCTCGATCATGTACCCTTGTTTCGTTAGCAGGTGACGTACCGTTTCATTGCGAAGACGTTGCCGACCAAATAACCACGTTGTTGTTCACTCATGGTATCTCGGCCGCACGAGGAATCGTAAATGTCACCGACGGGCGCACGAACCTGTTGCTAACAAATTTTAGCACAGAGCGACGGCGCCTTCCGAAGGGCACGGCTGTGGCTTATTTTGACGGTGCTGCGGATGTCCGCGGCTGCTGTTCACTACTCGAAGGAGCGCCTACGCAAGACCCAGCTCCTGTACTTGACGTCAGCACTGCTTCGTCGCCGCACGAACGAGAGCGCCTTCTTACGCTACTGGCCAAATTCAGCGACTGTTTTGCTTGGACGTCCAGCATCGGTCGGACACCTCTAACAAAGCGCCGAATGATTACAGAGAATACGGCACAGCATCCGAGGTGGCGTGTTTTTTCATTGAGCATGTTGCGTTACGACACGGCGCACCAACCGTCGTCATAACAGACCGAGTAATCGCATTCACGGCTGCACTTTTAGATAACGTCTTGCAGCTAAGTGGAACGGCTCATCGGAAGTCAGCCGCCTACCATCCACAAACCAACGGATAACCAGAACGCCTAAACAAAACAATTGAAGACATGCTCTCCACGCACGTGAATGTTGAACAGAAAAATTGGGACGACATCCTACCTTATGTCACCTTTGCATATAACACGGCGAAAAAAGAGACAACGCGCAAGACTCCGTTCACCCTTATTCACGGACGGGATGTAGGAACGATGTTGGATGCAATGCTTCCACACGACTTTGACGACACTCATACGGACGCCGATGTGTTTACGCAACGCGCAGAAGAGGCTCGGCAGCTCGCACGCTTGCGGATCTGCCAGCAGCAAGACTACGACGCAGGGCGCTATGATCTTAACCGTCGAATGGTAATCTATGACGTCGGCGACAGAGGGTGGGTTTGGACACCCATACGGAAACGAGGCCTCTACGAGAAGCTGCTAAAACGATACTTCGGAGCACATCGAGTATTACGCCGACTCAGTGATGTCACGTACGAGGTCGTCCCTGATTGTCCCAATTGTACGCGGCGACGCACGCACCGTCCTGAACTTGTGCACGTTGTGGGCATGAAGCCGCATGTGAGCGAATAACTATGCGAGATACTTTTACTTCCGCGAGTGACATTTCTGGTTTCACATCGGGGCGATGCTCTTTTAGGGAGGGACTAATGACGCGCGTCTTCTACGCAGAAGACAGCGACGATGGCGGCATTAACGGACTCCGTCTAGTGGGTGGCTGAGATTGGGTGAGGACGAAGAAGACGTGCCTCTGTGCCGTTTGTTTTTGAACAGGTTGAGCTGTTGTTCTTGAAGAACGTCTCCTTGTTTTCGGTCCACGTTGAACCGCAACAATATATATATATATATATATATATATATATATATATATATATATATATATATATATATATATATATAACGTAGAACAGAGGTGCGCTCATTAGCACTTCTGTGGGACAAAAGAAAAGATAGCCCATATTTAAGCCCGTCTTCTGTAGCGTTCATTCACCGCGCACATAACCTTCATGTACATTTGTACAAATACATCCGCCAAAATTCCGATCAACCCAGCAGCAGTCCGCAGCAACCACGCCAAACTCTGGCAAGCAGGCAAAGCAAGCTTCTCTTTAAAATGTTTACGTGTCCGATTGTTCGATTGAAGCACGATGCCCTATGCACATGAGCCCGCCCTTTCATTGGCGAAGCACAATAAGTAAGTCGTCATGCCGATCGCTGGCACATTATGGTCGTTGTCTTGCCGCTGTCGTCACACGCAGGACTGTGTGGTTTACAAGAACATGTTTGTCCACCGGGTGAAGCTTCGCAGAAACGCAAACGATGCTCGACAGCTAGCTACCTGCAAAATTATTCACCTAATGTGGTTTCCCACACTGCGTGCGATCTGTAAATTTATTCTAAAAATATGTTTTCATTGGCATATTGCCTGAGTTGTGTGATAGCTTTGTAAGGCGTTAAGAATGGTATTTTTCTACATTTTGTGCGTGATTAATCTGTTTTCTGAAGGCGTAAAGGCAGAAGTGCTGGTAGGAATACTGTTTCTTCTTTTACATGTCACTGTTCATCCGTATTACTGATCCAGCCGACATGCTTTAAAGAAAAAAGTCGTTCACGTAACAAAATGTACTTCTGTGCCTATAATCATTTCGTCTGTTTACGTGAAGGCAGAATTCCAAGTAAAGGAAATAAGGACTCGTTTGTTGTTGTTTCTATTTGTTTGTTTGTTTTGTTCTGCCATGAACAACGAATGACGAAGAGACTCTCGTGATGGTTGTTTGAATAATGTGGCGAGGGCGTCGCGAGGGACAAATCTGCCTGTCATTGGCCATCCCTGAAAGTGACTAATTCGGCCCCTTCTGTTGTTCTTTTCTTGTTTTTTTTTTCTCGGATTTGCTAACTTGGCTAGTGCGTACAAAGAGAATACGTGGGATGGTAACTTCAAGGCCTCAAGCCTGCCACCACCATTCAAATTTCCAGTATTAGTGCAGCATCTTATTGGTTTCCTATTGCAACGTAACCCCATGTGCACCCCGTGGTGTTGTTTCGCAGTAGCACATGTTCTTAGTGGATGTGCCAAGAAAAAATGCAGCAAGCAGTAATAAAGTACCCTTCTGCTTCCATTCTTCTTGTTTCTTTTACAAAGACGCTGCTATTCTGGCCATTAGATGCGGTGAATAATTTCTGCTCCAAAACAACAGATCCAGCACTCTACGAAAATAATCCAAACAATTTTCTTATATCGAGCAGCTAAATTTGGAGGGGATGTTGGGTCTGCTATGGGCAATGTGCGAGTAACATAAGTATGCCTTAAATTTAGACACCCTTGTGGAATATCACCAAAGTTCTACCAATTCCGCATCTGAGTGTCATGAAGTATACAACGGTATTTCGTTACAGAACTATCGCGCAAATCAAGATAAAACTTGCTAGGATTACAGTTTCTCGAGAGAAACATGTCAGAGAAATTGCAAATTCGTAGGTATGCTTTGTACGTGCTGTAGAATATTATAAAATTTGTATTAACTTTCGATGCTTGCCGGAGGACCAAAACGTTTGTTGTTAGCGAACTACTAAACTTTTCACAATGAAACTTTGCAGGAATAAAGTCCGCGTTAGGAAAAAAACATGCTAGAGAAATATATTCCCGGTAATTGACTGTTATGCCGCACAAATTTTCTAAAATTCCGTCAGACACTTGGTAAATTTGCTTTGAGTATTGAATTCATCTTTATAATAGTTGCCGCAAGCAAACGGCTCAACATTTCCTGAAACTCGGCACGGGAGGTCCTCAAGGCTCAGCCTAAACCACTGACATCATCTAAGCTTAAAAGTGTTACTTTAAGAGTGACTTGCAAGCGGCCGAGTGTTCATTGCCACCGGCGCTCCCGCAACACTGGGGGCTCTCCGGGAGCCCAGGTCCTGCAGAAAATGCTGTCATTGTAGCAGCAAAACATGGCTCATACACTCGCGACGGAAATCGGTCGCACCGAATGCGATGACAAGGACAAATGACCCACAATGACAAATGCAAGAAGCAATCAAACAAGGAAGCTTTGGTTGACATACCGACAGCACAATTTTGATTAGGCGTGCTTCGCAAAGAGAAATAATTATTGCATCACGATCGGCCCAGTCGCGGCGTTTCAATGAACTTCAGCAGAGATGATGCTGTAATGGGCGGCACACAAATGACACGCACCTAATGATGTGCTTGATGTTGATAAATTAAACGTATTGAATGAATAGAATTTATTGATAGGAAAGACAGAGAGGTCGACCTGAGCTAGTGCGCTCTAGTCTGCTACTCTGCACTGGGGAGGAGGGAAGGGGAGTGAAAGTATTGGGATGGATGATGATGATAAGAGAAGTGGTGAGTGCTTATGTACATGAGACAGTTGCCTCGCTAGAGCCGCTCGTCGAGCTTGGTGTGCTGCAGGAACGTAGATAACTACAGTATCAAATACAAGCAACATTAATAGGAAGGAAAAGAAGCACTCGCCAGTCAGAAAAAAAAAACTATTTTCTCCGGAATCGCGGCCCCGCGGTCTCTCCGTCTGGAACTTGGTCTCGCTAGAAGTGCAGGTACATGTGTCATGACCTAACGAATGCAAGTACAGGTTAGTATGGTCTAAATTTCATAAGTGGTCACAGAAATTTCTCTTCTTAACACTTTCAAAATTTTAATACCGAAAGCCTATGGAAACAATAGGAGCTGACGTAGGAAAGTATTGATTTGCGAGGAATGTACATCCAGAAGTAGTCTTTAGAAGTTTTTGTACATATTAGGTCAAAAGCTCCTTCGTCAAAGACAGCTGCATATTTTTTTTTTCAGGACCAGCTTTCAACGCATGTCGCCCCCCCTACAATGGCACAGTGGCTAAGCTGATCTACACTGAGCACGAATACTTTGGTTCAATTCCCAGTGCGGTGGTTGTATTCGAAGGGTGGCGGAATGCAGCCATGCTCTTATACAAAGCTTTGGCATCTCGCGGAGGCCGCGGAATCTACGGAGCGCTTGGATTTCAATTCTAAAACTTTGTGGGTGTAAAGTTATCATAACATTTTGATGCGAAAGGTGCATTGACATTTCCGAAGTCGTGCTTTAGATTTTCAATTACGGAACTTTGTGGGTTTAATGCTGTTGTAAACCTTTGACGCCAAAGGTGCATCGACCTTTCTAAGGTCGTACGTCGGGCCATACAACGAGACAAGCCAAATCAACATACTATCAGACAAGTTGACAAAGCACGCAGCGAGGTCCGATGTATGGATGGATGCAAAATTTTAATAAGGTCCTGAGGTACGTGACTCAGCGCGCTGCGGGCCGCTCCCACGTTGGGACAGTCAGGCCTTGCCCGACCGCCGCATCGTGGGCCCTCTGGACAGCCCATAGTTGCGCCCCGGCATCGGGGCTCTTGACAGCGGAGAGCCACTTGTCCTCGTTGATTTGTTCTGTGCCTCGTAACGAGGGGCAACGCCAGAGCATATGGTCTAGGCTAGCGATGTCATTGCAGTGCCTGCAAGAACTAGTGGCATAGGTGTCGGGATAAATTTTGTGGAATAAAGCCGGGTTGGGATATGAGCCTGTTTGCAATAATATGAGGGTCAATGCCTGCGCTCTATTTAACTTCTTGTGTGGAAGGGGAAAGTCTCTCCTGCCGAGATGAAAGTGCTGCGCAATTTCGTTGTATGTGGTCGGTTGATCTCTGTTCTCCACCACTGCGGGCCGGCGTTGGGGTTCTCCATGCTCGCGGAAAGTGAGACCTCGCGCCTTGGAGTGGGCCAGCTCGTTGAGGTTTGTGGGGCCTCCCATGATGGATCCCATGTGAGCGGGGAACCACGTGAGAGTGTGGGTTGCGATAGGTCCGATGAGACAAAGCGTTGTGGTGGTTCATTTGTGCCGTCAGGTCACAGAAAAGAATATGAACATTTTTTTTCCACCTGCGCCAAAGCATCCATGTCAAGACACTAAATCCACCATTGTAACTAAGTTCTTATTTATTTTTCTACCTAGACTTTTATCCGCGAGGATACATTGAGCCCCTTTCTCTTCTTTTTTTCTTTTGTTCTCGTAAACCGCGGGCTGCCGATCCAGCCAGATCGCATGCGTTTTTCTCGTGCTGCATCGACAACCGCGCTACGCACTTGGATGCGCGTTCCTTTTCTCTGGCCGACTGCATTTTCGCCTGGCAGAAATTTGGACGCTTTCTGGCTAGCAGACGAGAAAAAGAAACAATGCATAGTCGCTCGCCGCCAGCACTGCGGGGACTCGACGGATTGTAACGAGTTCGCTTGAGCGCAACCTCTCCGGAAAATTTTGTCTCGCCGGTGTAGGATACCGAGCATTATGCGTATGGTTTTCTGTGGACCGAGCGTCACACGTTTTCTTCGATATTCCTTCGGTAGCCACACTAGGTGCCCAAAGTAGGCATTCGATTGTAGCCAACATGCGTTCCTTGGCGTTATTCCATTTCGCCGCCCCCCGCCCCACAAAAGAAAAAAAGGAAGACATTGTTGCGGCGCAGCGAATTGTCGCATGGTGAAAGTTCGATTTTGTTACTTCTTTTGCGGAAAGTAATGGGCCACGGGACGCTTCAGTTGCCGGATACTATTATATTATTGCGATAGCAGCTATATGAAGACTCCAGGCGCATTCCTGCTGTTGCCCGCATTTTCCGTATAAATAAAGGCCAAGGGCCATAACATCTTGACCACGCGCCGCATGCTCTATGTGCGAATGAAAGCGTGGGGGGGAAGGGCAGGGGGTGAGCCGACGATGAGTCTTGTGTGCGCAAGAGAGAAAAGCGGGGAGGAAGCGCGCCGCCTTCCGTCGCACGCGATACATATTGGGAGTGGAGGGAGGGGGGGGGGTGATCTGTGAATCTGTAGTTGCGCAACCTGTTTATCTGCTTTGTTTGACGCACTATATATAGTGACTTTTTCTTAGGTACGTAGATTTATTGGAGACTTATACGTATATTTAAATATCTTGTTGCGAGGTTTTGTGTGTATGCGCAGTGAACTTTGTTTCCAGTGACAATTTTTTGCCCTGTATCAAGCTGTATCTTCACCCTGCGCAATAATGGTTCGGTTCATTATTTTCGAGGCATGCGCGTAGCACATACGCATCTCATTTACAAGTGACATGCAGAGGTGAGGTTAAATGTTCTTTAATGCTCTCATACACTGGGTTGAACATGGTTGCGTGGCATAATGGACACTCCAAAAGTTGAACAGCTTGATGTCATGAGGTTTTTGACAAATGAAGATGTTTCCCCAAAAGAAATTATTCGCCGTATGGCTGCCGTATACGTTGAACATTGTGTTTCATTGGCCACTGCGAAGCGTTGTAGCCAACTGTTCAAAGAAGGGCATGAAAGTTACAAAGAAGATCCATGGCCGGGCCAAAGCCACCGTGCAATCACCCCCAACACAATTGAAAATGCCGTGGTTGCTAAGTGGCTATGGTGTTAGGCTGCTGAGCACGAGTTCGCGGGATTGAATCCCGGTCACGGCGGCTGCATTTCGATGGAGGCGAAATGCGAAAACACCGGTGTACTTAGATTTAGGTGCACGTCAAAGAACCCCAGATGAGGGTGACGACTTTTTGTCTGCAATTGTGACCGGGGATGATTCGTGGTGCCGCTACTACTAGCCTGAAACACTATGGCAAAGCGTACAGTGGAAACATTTGAATTCCCCATTCCCAAGGAAAACAAGGACCGTCATGTTGACTTCTTTTTAGATCGTTAGGGGCCATTATTGATCGAATTTTTTAAATCTGGAGAAACTCTAAATCGTTTCCGATATTGTGAAAGGTCGTATCGGCTGCGTGTCGCAATCAAGAACGAACGACGTGGAAAATTGAGCATTGGGAACATCTTGCTTCACGACATTGCCCGTTCCCACGTCGCTGATGTGGTTAATACAAAACTGGCAAAGTTCAAGTGGGAAACGCTGCAACATCCCTCATGCAGCCCAGACCTGTTGCCTTGCGTCTTCCACATTTGGTAAAATTTGAAAAAAAACTGCTCAAGAGAACCACATTCGTGTCGGAAGATGACGTGTAGTCATATACAGATTTTTGAGGCAGCAACCCAAGGAGTGTTATGAGACGGGAATCACGCGACTCGTTAGTAGGACAAGTGTCTAAATACTCATGGTGACTACTTTTAAATAAAGTACCCCGTTTCTCATATATTCGCATTGGCTCACTTTCATTTGACTCGCCCTCGTATGTTTTGCAGAACTCCTGCTTTTTATATGTGCTCTCTGTTGCAACTATAATTTCCGAGCAATTACTCGCAATACACAACCGGTGACAGCTGCTCCTGCTGAATACATTCTAACAAAGGACAGCGTCATTGAGATTTTCCCGTGGTCGTTACATATGTACGAAAATGTAAACAAGGTTGTTGAATGACAGATATATATATATATTTTTTATCCCCCGACTAAATTATAAGGGGCGGCCGAGCTGCAAAGTGAGCCCCCCACGAACGAAATGTCTGGCTACGCCACCGTGACCCACCGTCGTCGACTCACACCCCTCCCCCCCCCCCCCCTGCTCTTTCGGCTCTTTCACTCGCACATACAGCGTGCGGCGAGCGCTGGCGATGTTATCCTCCCTGGACTTCATACGGAACATGACGACGACGACAGGTATGCGCCTTGAGTGTCCATACGATTGCTATCGCAATAATATACCGTAATAAGAGTACCAGGGAACTGAAGAGTCCCGTGGCCCATTACTTTTCGCAAAAGAAGTAACAAAATCGAACTTTCACCATGCGACAATTCGCTGCGCCGCGACATTGTTTTTTTTGCGTATGTGTGCGGGTCGGGGCCATCGACATGAAGAAGCGCAAAGGAAAGTACGTTGGCCACAATCGAATGCCTACTTGGGGCACCTAATGTAGCTACCCAAGGAATATTGAAGAAAACGTGAGACGCTTGGTCCACAGAGAGCCATGTGCATGCTGCTTGTTATCCTACACTGGTGAGATAAAAGGCTTTCCGTGCACGTTGCCGTAACATCGAAATCATGGTGATGCCCTCAGGCGAACGCGTTGCAATCTGTCGAGTCCCCACAACGGTGGTGGCGAGCGACGACTGCTTCTTTCTGTCGTCGGCTACCCAGAAATCATCGAACACTCTCTAAGGCCAATGTCCACTGGGCCAGAGAAAAACAAACGCGCGCACCAAATTGCGCCGCGCGGTTGTCAGGGCAACACGTACGTGAAAAACGCATGATATCTGGTTGGCTCTGGCAGCCCGCGGGTAGCGATAACAAGAAAATTGAAGAAGCTCAATGTGTCCTTGCGAATAAAACTCAAGGTAGAAAAAAATAAAGACGAACGCAATTACCTTTACTGGCTTTAGCGTTTTGACATGGATGCTTTGGCGCTTGTGAAAAAAATGTTGATATTCTTTTCTGTGACATGATGGCACAAATGAACCATCCTAACGCTTTGTCTCATCGGACCTCGCTGCGTGCTTTGTCAACTTGTATGATAGTGTGTTGATTTGGCTTGTCTCGTTGTATGGTCCGATGTACGACTTCAGAGAAGTCAGTGCAGCGTTGGCGTCAAATGTTTATAAGAACGTTAAACTCACAAAGATCCGGCATCGCAAATGTAAAGCACGACTTTGGAAATGTCAATGCACCTTTATCAACAGTTTATGTGATCTTTATACCCATAAAATTTTGGAATTGAAGTCCATGCAGTCCGTAGATTCCGCAGCCTCCGCGAGATGCCGCGACGAGGCCACTCGCCATCAAAGTGCCCTTGAAATTTTGTGCCCAGATGGGGACCTTTGCGTTATGTGACTTCTTATGCATGGGCGTTGCCACGAAATCCTGCCCGAGTTCACAATGTTTGTGCTGAAATGTCTTTTCGAGCGTGAAAAATGCATTCTAGACAAAATCCAGAATGATTTCAGGGCCCGCGGTTTGTTTTGTCGGCGGTGCATGACAGCACGAAAGTAATTCGGGGGGGGGGGTGTCTGAAGCCCCCTAAGCACCCCCCCCCCGGCTACGCCATCTACTATAGGCTTCCCTGTGCATTTTCTATGGAGCGCTATGCGTCCCTATGGGTATAGATAAATCTGATCATATGGGTATAGTCTGATCAATTTTTTAAATTTCAATTATTCCTTATCGATTATAAAGGTATCAAACATCGTAATTTTCACTACTATATAGAGTAAATGTCTGCGCAAATTAAGCATTTTTGTGCAGATACAAGGCATTACGCTCTTCGCGTGACGAACAGATTTTGTTGGAGTTCCCGCCGAAGAATGCTTACGCATGAAAACAGATGACAGCTAAATATTCTCATTCAAAACTTATGCGCAATCAAGAGTACAATTCCTTTGATAAAGGAAGTCTTTCTAACTTTTCTATGCCTACTTTTCTGACCATTGCTTAGACACAAGACGGAAAAGTATCATCATCTTGCGGATTTGCGTGACGGAAATTGCGCGACGTACGTACATCGGACAGATTTTCGGTGTTGCCCTACATAAAACACTTTCGTATTAAATGGCTACAGCTGCCCTTATATAATCACGGCTGTGCTGTTTGCGTGCGCTCACACACACACACACACACAAAAAAACACATTCGACAATGGTCTGCTATCGACGTGCGCGATTGAAGAGACTCCATTCTACCGTCCTTGTGTACGCAGGACAAAAGCAGAACAGGTGTGTGTCGGCACGATGCCATGTTCGTAATTTAGACCAGCGTCATTCCAGCCTATGAAAAGCGAATGAAATCGTCCTGAAGAATGCCGGACTACTCATTTCTGCAATGGAAAGGCTAAAAAATATATTTAATAAATAAATTTTAGAAGGTAAAGTCAACCAGTCGTTCATACATATGAGCTCTGAAAAGTAATCCCGCTTTTACAGCATTCGGCTTGCAGTTGCAATAACCCTAAGTTCATTCCATAATTTTTAGTTTTAGCCAGTGCCTTGGAGACCCTGAGGAGCGAAACAAATGCAAAAGAAGGTGACTTTGGCTTAGCGCAAAAAACAAACAAACAAACAAACAAACAAGAACAAATGAAGACAAAAAGAAAAGAGATGCTTGGGGCAGGGACGTGTAGCATTGAATCATGCTTTCTTTATTGGGTTTCACGTGCCAAAGCCCCGATTTGATTATGAGGAACGCCATAGTGGGGGACTCCGAAAATTTGGACCATCTGGGTTTTTTCACGTGGACCTAAATCTAAGTACACAGGTGATTTCGCATTTGGCCCCCCTTTGAGTCGTGCTAACGGCTGGCAAGGAGAGACAGGGGTTGCGAGCCAAGAGTCATATATATCGTATGCAATTACATTACTTTAATCAACAATTCGTATAACCGTTACCGGCTGGAATAATTCTGCAACAAGATTTCAATTAAGACTTGCGCATATGCCACAGGGTATTCAATTAGACAGAACAACTACCGGTGCGAAATAGGAACTGGAACAGTTGCAGTGAGCTGATGCTAACAGAACTTTCGAACTTTCAACCACGAACTCACTTCGGCTGATATTTCCTCTATCCACATGTGCACCTGCATAGCCACTAAAAAGTATAAATCACACGAAAACCAATTGCGCTATGGTACGTGCAGTTATACGTGAGGCGTCTGAACGTGCGAGGAAGCTTTCTCTCACTGAATAAGTCGAAGCGATGCGATATCGGTTACATGGGAAAAGCTGCGCCAGCGATCTCCATTCCCGATAGGTTGCTCACACACGCAGTGGCGTAGCTAGGTCACGTGGCGCCCGGGGCCCTTAGGTCTTCTGTGCCCCCCCCCCCTCCGCTGGGTGTAGCCGACGGAAAGAGGGGTGTCTCCAGACGTATATGACACCCCCCCCCCTTCCCTCACTGGCCCCTTGCACCCGGGGCTCACGGCCCCTCGGCCCCCCCTGTTGCTACGCCACTGCACACACGCACGCACACACAACACATAACCCCCCCCCACACACACACACACACACACACACACGCACGCAAAGTTTGCAAGACATGTGCGCTACCACTTCATTTTACCCCGAATACGAAGCTGCGGCGAGCAGCTGTCCGTCTACGACGTTTTCTAGGCTACGCATGTACACAGCAGGATTCGACAAGTGCGCTCCGTGGTAACTATCCACAACGGCGCATCCTGGTCTTGCTTACGCGATCACAAATGTCCAACGTACAGTACCGCATTCACTCGAGCAACTGGTAGGTACGTAGGTATTCTGTATGGCGCCGTAGGCGAGAACGCGGGGCGAGATCGTGGAACGCAGTTGAACGGTTAAGCGCTACGCCCAGAACTGTATTTTAGGTTATTTTCGTCTCACTCGACTGCCCGAGAGTTTAGACACAACAGCTTAGAAGGTACGTTGCGCAAATATATATAATAAAGTTTTATTGTTGAACAGTTGGGCGTAAACATGCTTTCACAGCATGCTAGTCAATCGCGTAACAAATGCCTAGTCACAACGACCCAAAGCATTATTTCGTTCCATTTGCACTAAAATAAACATTCAACAGCTCCCGAAGTTCGGAACTATTATTATGCGCAGAAATAAACTGAAATATAACGAATAAGTCGTGTCCAAACCCCCGCCCCACCGACTGCTCTGTTGAAGTGACAAAATAACAACAACAATCTCGAACACTGTGGTTTCTCTCGCTAGAATACGCACAAAAGGAGTTTTGAGGTGAAAATACGTCATAGACGCCATCTTCTTTGGCGCTATCTATAAACTGTCCAAAAATGCAACTGGTAAATAACAACTTGGCAACAATGTAAATTTCACAAAGCAGCAATCAGCAAACACTGATAACTCAAAATATATTTTTCTAATAACATTAAATTAGTTGCTATACGTAAGAATTTGAGTGTTAGGGAATAATAAATTAACTTACGCCAAAATGAATTGACCTTTTTTTCTGAACTTTCAAAAATCTGGCAACATAAAAATTTGGCTAAAGTCTGGCCACAAAGCAAATTCATTATTATTATTGTTTTTTTACTATTCT
Organism: Dermacentor albipictus; assembly: GCF_038994185.2. NCBI lineage: Eukaryota > Metazoa > Arthropoda > Arachnida > Ixodida > Ixodidae > Dermacentor > Dermacentor albipictus. Next base: position 371,440 of record NW_027225628.1, on the reverse strand, counting down.
AACGGCGTTGCATGTACGCTAAAGTTCAATATTACATACAAGAGTTTCGCGGCAGTAAAGAATTTGTAGACGAGATGTATCCTGTTTTGGAAAATGAAAAAAATATTAGTTTACTCGCAGGCCGCAAGGTACCATTAGATACACAAATTCATGAAATGCAGGCAGCGTAAATAGACATTTTGTTCGGTGTCGCGACAATAGAATGTCTCTATGACTTCACAACTGACACGAAACAGCACAAAATAGCAGAACATGCTCAATTCTCGTTCAAAATTAAACAACGCTGATACTAGCAGCGCCCGTGAGCCACCCACTCCGTCCCCGCCATATGCCTCCGAGATCTACACTTATCGCTCTTGGTGGGCGACTTGAAGGACAATTTAATAACAAAATTAATCACAGTTTTAATGCTATGTTATCAAACGCTCCCTAGATTACTGCAAGTTTGTACTCGGCCAACAGTTAAATATAAGAAATAGTGCAATATTTGTACCACTTCTTACACATTATTGTTGAACTTGCATGATACTTTTCTAAGCAGGGACCGTCAAATTTATCCTCTGGAAGGTGCTAAACAAAAACAATTTGTAATAAAGGCGCAAATGTTTTGAAATAAAGTGTTTTTATTTTTAGCAATAGATGGCGCGACACAAGTAGAGTCATCTTTGCGTGATGTGTTACTGCGACATTTTTCGACTACTGAAGCGGCATGATCCTATCCGAGGCTAGGAACGCTGAGAAACAGACCTAGCAGCATTGTTAACATGGTCGTGAAATCGCTGCGGTCTGTTCTGCGCCTCGGCTTCACCGAGCTGGACCCAACTGGAAGGTTTTCTTTCAATGGCCAAAGACGCTGGGATGATGATGCTACACTGCGAGGTGATTTCATACGCCATCTCCACCCCAACGAGAGAATGTGAGGAACAAAGGAGCTCTTCCATGCACCACAGTCGGTAGGTCACCAATGCTAGCAGCGGACGCGGGCCTGATGCGGTATCCCTGTGTGGGGTTCCAATCTCGTTGCGTGGTAATTATGCCGACGTGTTGTCATCTGTAAGCTCAAAAATTGCAGTGGTGTGTCCGTGTGTGTGCCGTACCGGTCTGACAGCGACGTGAAGTGCGTGAGTGGAAAGCTTCGACAAAACGGCCCTGTGTTTTGGTTGTAGCGAGAGGCCTACTTGTGAGCATCCGATTATTTGAACGCGAAGACATCGGTGGTGCTTATAGCAGACGACTGAGTTGTTCAGTGGTTTGGGACTTGTGGTATGTTAGCATAACATTCGTTTTCAACTTGCAGCGCGCATTCTACGCACTCTGTTCGTACAACCAGCAGTGCGCCAGTTGTTGAATACTGGCTGGTCATCGTGATGTTAAGTGCGTTGATGCGCTGCTGGCTCGAGCACGGACACTCGTCTTGCTGAAACTGTCGCTTGCACGTAAACACGGTACACGTAAAGGTACGAATGTCGGAAACATAGAAGGATTAATTATAGCCATGACTTTACCGTTTGCGGTAGCACCGTTCGTGACACAAAACTGTCTACTCGCAATTATAGCGTACGTACTGCCAGAAATAAAATATGTTATACACTGCATTCCCGTCTGTCCTTTACTGAGAAATAAAGGTGGTGTATAGAAGATCACAGACTATTTTGCAAAGTGAGACGGTCTGGTATGCATCACTCCTTATTAAACTGCTCGCTCGTTAGCGATCAAATTTTACGCAAGGAAATCATTTCGAGGTGCACGCATTTTAGTACCACATTTAGGTGCACTATTGCTTGTGTCGTTCAAGATATATCGAAATCCGCGTTGCCTAATTCGGTGCATAGCAGATAGTGTAGTTGATGTGACAGCTGGTGCACCTGTACACCCTTGGTGAGCGTATACTTCTACAATTGAGGTGCCTAGATAAAACGCCTTTTTTTTTTCATCTAGGGACCCGAGTTACAATGGAACCACAGTTGTTCCCTCTGTCTTTGTAATAGCGAAACAGGGCGCACCCTTAAGCCTCTTGTTTCGCCTTTATAGTATCAGATGGCGACACGGTCTAGAGACAGCAAATTCTACTCTGACACGGTATTAAGCACCTTTAGCTCGGGTGCTCCTGTCTAAATACATGTAAAAGGAGAATTCGTTTTTCTCGGCAACCACTATACCAAATTTGACGACGTTTGTTTCATTTAAAAGGAAAACTTAAAATCTAGTGACTGTAGCTCTCGAATTCTTTATTTAGACTGCCAATATTTTATTGAAAATGCGCAAATTTCCAAATTTTCAGAAAACGATACTATCAAGCTTACAACTCTGTAACTCAGCAACGACAAATGATATCACAATTCTGTGAATTGCATCTAAAGCGGACAAAATTGATATGTTACACGTGAATCTCCAGAAAAATAGTAGTATGGAAATACAGCTTTTGCAGAACCCTTATAGACAACGTGACAAATTCATGTAATTCATTCATGTAAATCACATATAGAATTTGCCCGCTTTGAGGAGGAGGAGGAGGAATAAACATTTATTGATGAGGCAAAAAAAAATAAAAATGGTGGAAGGGAGCGGTGCAGGGTGGGTCCCTATTCCAAGACTCCAGTGGCCATCGCGACCCGCCCAGCTTGGTCCAGGAGGCCTTTCTGGGCCTCGAGGTCAGCAAGAGCGAGGATGGCCTCCCAGGGCTCCCTTAGCAAGGTGAGTACCAAAGGTGAATTAATGGCATGAGGTCTTTTGGCGCACTCCCATGTTACGTGAGGCAATGAAGGCCATGACCCGCACCACAGGCAAGAGTTAGTGTACAAGGTTGGGTTTACTTTATTGTATCTACCCAAATGTGGGTAGGTATCCGTCTGAATTCTTCTATATTTCTGCGCCTCCTCTACATTGAGTAGTTTGTGGGGCGGGGCGTACTGTTGCCGGGTTCTTCGCTGGTGCTCCAGTATATCGCGGACCAGTAGGTGATCGTCTTTTTCATCGCTGTGCGTATCTCCAGCTCGGTTAGTAAAGCCTCGAGCTAGAGTGTGTGCCTGTTCGTTTCCCGAGAACCCTCGTGGCCAGGACACCATAAAATTGCATGATCTTCTTTCAATGTGTCGCCTATGATCTTAAGGGTGACTTGTGGTATGTTTATCCGCTTTGAATGATCTAATGGATTCCGCTTACAGAACAGAATCCTGCTCAATGAATAGATTTGTGCTATATTCCTCAGGCGAGTAATAAAACTTTGTTAACGTTACAAAGCACCCTTATAATAAACGTGATGTAGGCGTCTGCATTATGCCGAGACAGTTACCATACCACTGGAGTAGAAATTCAAACGAGGTAGTGTGCCAGGTCGAAATATCAGCAGTCCAGACTACCCTCATTGCTTGGTTATTAATAAAAGGACAATCGGACATCCATCCGTTCGTAGCAATTGCTACAAAGGAAACCTATACGGGTTCCTCGAAAGAAAAGCCTCGGAGTTGCAGAAAACTTAGTCCTGGTCCGGGACTCGAACGCGGGACCACTGCCGTTAGTTCAGATAGTAGGGCGGCTGCCCCGGAAAGGTGGTGGTCCCGGCTGTGAGTCCCGGACCAGGACGAATTTTTCTTCAACTGCGAGGCTTTTCTTTCAAGGAACTCGTATTGCTTTCTTGTTTCCATTGTAGCAATTGCTACGAACGGGTGGATGTCTGATTTTCCCTTTATTAATTATTTCTCTCCACCTTGCGGGTTGCCGCAGAATTATTACGTCAAATTCTTGCCTTTGCTTCGAGTTGTTGACAAATTCGGCTTCGCCCTACTATCTGCTAGCCGCTTTTTAGTTTAGATGGTAGATCGGCTGCCACGGAAAGGCGGTGGTCCCAGGTTAGAGTCCCGAACCAGGACGAATTTTTCTTCGACTGCGAGGCTTTTGTTTCGAGGAACCCTTACGGGTTTCCTTTGCAGCAGTTGCTACGAACGGGTGGACGTCTGATTTTCCCTTTATTAATTACTTCTCTCTGCCTTATGGGTTTCCACAGAATTATTACGGCAAAGTGCTTGGTTATCTAGCAAGTGGTCACGCACCTTCGTGTCGTACAAGTTAAAGCCTTTTCTCTGGGTTGGCGCACGTGACAGAAAAAGTACATATATTGTACTTCTTGACCGTGAGCAAAAACGTGAGCGGCATGTCGAGCTCTATACGCACTGCTTTAGGGTACTGACTGCGGCAAGGGATTCCTTCGAGAGCGTGATGTATGTAGTATCTGTGGCCACCGTACAACTCCAGCGGTTCACTGCACGTCAGCCGACATTACAGCAGCATATTTGGAAATTGTAGCTGAAATACGAAGAAAAAGAGAAAGGTAAACGAAGTGAATATTGAAAGCAAATTTTTGGATTCCCTCCACAAAGAAAAGGCAGCCAGTGCAGTATCCAAAAAAAAAGGGAAAAAACGAAGCCAACAGTTTCAAAACATTTTTAATGTTTCCTGTGGCAGATAGCAAAAGTCTAGTCATGAGGGGTCTACTCGAGAGGCGAACATTATTTTCACATAAAAATAAAATGCATAATCGACGAATTAATAAAAACTAACTAATTAGGTTTTTAACTAATTACCTTATGGCACATACTGCAATTTACGAGTTCTATGGGAAGATACTGTAACGCATATCCACTGAATAAAAAGTGTGTGGATGTCACCATTAACGATATATGCATAGTCAAACTTGCTGTAAAAATGCACTGTCTTTCGACTTACGTTCTTAACAAAACGTTGTTTTATGCATTGAAGCACAAAAGAACCTGGAACGCCGATCCATTTCTCCACAAAGTTCGCAAATTATTATCTCGAAACTGGTGCCATCCTGTGAATTCGTTCCCAGTGGAACAACCTTGGGAACTCCCCGGCCAGAATTTCTAAATTGCAATATGTGCCATAAGGTAATAAGGTAAAAACTTATTTGGTAAATTTGTTTTGTTTAGTCGATTACGCATTTCAATTTTTTGTTCAAGTAATATCTGCCGCTTCGAGTAGACCAGTCATGGGCTAGAATTGTGCTATCTGCCACACAGGCAGTTTGAAATTTGAAAGTGTTCGCTGAAACACCCGGCATATATATAGATTACTTTACTCAGGTATACGGACGACTGATTATGCTGTTTCGGCGAAGGTGTTTACGAGAAGGAAATAATTTGGGCTTTTGTCACAGTGTTCGTCAGTGTACGAAGTCGCTTTCTATGGTTACCTCTAGGATGGAGTCAAGCAGGAACCGCTGGCTGTGAGCCGCTGATTGGATCCAGCTCTCGTAGTTCTTTGCGTCTGAAATTAGGTGTCAGGCCGTTGGGAGGCAAGATAGTTGGCAATCGAGGCGTTCTTGAGCTTCTAGCGCCTCGTAGATTTACTTCTTTTCGCCATCTGTGCTCACGGTTGCTTGCGAGGCCGCTGTCGTTGCCATTTCAGATTGCTGTTTTTTTAATACTGGTGTAGAACATCCATCGTTCGACAACGTCCGGCTTCAGGACAAAACCCTGGTGGTGACGGCGGGGTAAAACCTGTTTACCTATGAGAAATGTATGCGGTACCTGGTATTGACTGCATGTTACCCTAGCTCCTACGGCTGCCCTGTGTTGTTTTCTCGCAAATCTTATGGCCTCGCGCGAGTCGTTGCAGGTCTCTTCGACGCCACATTCATTGTCATCTGCTGGCGACGCGTCCGATGGTGGTCAGGCGTGTTGTGGCGGTAAAACAGCCTGGACGAAATGGTCCCTTCGCCTTGTCGTGAACCCGCTGATTTTCGCCAATCTTTTCGTGATTCAGGTGCCTAGAGCACAGAGATTGTGTAGTCGCTGTTTCTGTGCGCGTCTTTAATTTCTTGCACGGCAGAAGTCGTGGTATGCTCTTTCTTGTATTATCTAAAAGCAGCTCGCGAGTCTGTTAATGTACGGGTGACTGACCTCACTGCAGGGTGATTTGTCTTGACGTATGGACGAGTGTAAACATCGGACCGACAAATGTCAAGCAAACCGGTCCGTCGCGTCCTCATAATGACAGCACCGAGGAGTGCCAAGATGAGCTCAAACGGGCGCCATTCGCAACATAAATCGCGCAGAACGAAAACACTTGCAAAATCGCTGTTGCTTCAGTAGAGATATATAGGGCGTCCCAGCTAAATGTAGCCTAGGTTTACAATATTTTGGTGCACTTTACGAGAACGCGAATAAAATAATCTTGTGGGCCACTTTATGGAACAGTCACGTGGGTTTTTGTATTCTATTTATGTGCATAATTGATCAAGAGGAATAACGAATGTTTTATAGAAAATTTAGACAAAACAACTACCAACGAGAAAATTGTAGAGCCCTCTGGGAAACGGCCGATTCGTCAGTATTTATACTCCTACGTAATATGCGACTATGTTCTCGGGGTCATAAAGAAAGCCCGCCGACTACACATTTGTGCTCCGCGGTCCCCAGTGCTCTTAATATTTAATAATTTATTTATTTAATGGAAATACTGCCACTCTCACTTGAGAACATGGACAATCGGCAATGCAGAAGTTTACAATGGAGAATCGAGCTTTCGAGGGAATAAAATCTACATTTATTAAACATGCGAACTTTAGACACATACGCACACACGTACATACAAGAAAAATTAAAGCCATCCCTTGGGGTAGGATTAAAACGAATTATAGAGCAATAAACTGTTCCTAAGCAACTTCCCCTACAAAGAAGGCCAACACGTAAATAAAACTTCAACGTTGAACAATCATGCGCATTTTACACAGACCAAAAAACAAAAAGAACACCAACAAAGAAACAAGAAAAGCTCCTGAACAGAACTTTCGAAGCAAAGATCACAAATATACGTACACACAAAGTCAGATAAAGACTCAAGCGTTTTTTAAACACTGTTTTCCTTTATTTCGCGGTAACAAGTTGGTTATTAGAAAAGATGACGACGGTCAAAGTTCCACTTTGGAATTTCCAAACGACGCACCCACACCGGCACGTCAGTCTGACATTATGAAATTACAGTTTTTTTCGTATTTGGGTGTTCATTAAAATTTCCTGAAACTTGCTTAGTTCAGTCTTTGGCTCTTTTAGAATACAATGTAGATCATCTTTACTGATAAATAATGAACTAGGCGGAAGCAAATTCCTTCAGAATTCACTACACCCTGGCGAGCTGCATTGGTGCATGAACTTTAAGGCGGCGTTGTCCAGAATCTAGTGACCTTTTGTGCTCCTTTTCAACATTTCCAATTAATCATAAATAAAAAAGGAATTGCGGCCGAACCCATCTCGCGATCACTGTCAACGGTTTTCTGGATTGCGTTAGCGTTGTATATAGCGACGCAATGTATTGCCACCGTCGAAACGAGTTAAGTATGAGGAAGGTGCTGCAGTCGGACTCCCATTTCATGCTTTTCCAAGAACACTCAGTGCCACCTAGCGCTGCCGCCACGAAGCTTCCACGTGGCCTCTGAAGTTTATGGCGCGCCAGTGCGTGCAAACGTTGAAAAAAAGGCTGTTTCACATGCAGCGACCGGAGTAAAAAAAAAAATTGGTGCAGTCACACCTGCCGCAATAAGAGTTATAGAAAGCTCATTTAACACGACCGCGATTTCAAAAACACGCCTGGTGCGACTTCCAAGGTTGCTAGCTGCCAGATTTCGTGACCATAAGCCGCATAATTTTTAAATGTAAAGAAAAAGCTTGCGCATTATGGTACTATTGAGGTATTTTTATAGTTGCAAAACATGCTCATGTTTCGTAATTTAAAAATGTTTTGAAATAAATTTGTTTTGGAGTGCGCAACAGCAGTTTCTGGAGTTCAGTGCGAGGAGACATGTCGGAAGTTTAGCGTTGTGCGTTGTCTCATGTGTTTCCTGTGTCCGTGTGCTTCTAATAATATATGGGGTTTTGCGTGCCAAAACCACTTTCTGATTATGAGGCACGCCGTAGTGGGGGACTCCGGAAATTTTGACCACCTGGGGTTCTTTAACGTGCACCTAAATCTAAGTACACGGGTGTTTTCGCATTTCGCCCCCATCGAAATGCGGCCGCCGTGGCCGGGATTCGATCCCGTGACCTCGTGCTCAGCAACCTAACACCATAGCCACTGAGCAACCGCGGCGGGTGTCCGTGTGCTTCTGTCTCCGCTAGAATATATTACAAGATGACCAATCAACAAGCCCATATAACTAGCCTAACCACATATGCAGGGGCCGTATAACGTGAAACTATCCTAATCTGTTTTTGTTCTAATCTCCTGACGTCAAATTTACTAACCAGCGACGCAAGCATCGGGCGGTAACCCGCAGCGTTGTATGAAAATCGCAATAAAACGCGCTCCTCGTTTGAGGGAGGTCACTTCTTTTTTTTTTCTTTCAAAGCGAATAGCATTGCCTACATGTTGATAGCTTGGGTTGTCTGGTCGAAAATCGCGGCGGCATGCAACGGAACGTTAAAAATGCCGGAAAAGAAGAGCTGGCAAAGTGATGTTGCATACGTGGCGAAAGGGCTCGCTAACATTATGCCACGGAAAAATGTTTATTATAGGCAAATAAATTCATTCTACGCGGCCGCTTTCAGTAGCTATTGCCAGAGCAATCCATGGGCAGCCATCTTTTATTCCTTTAGGAACGGGGCAGCCTCCAATTATTCAGAAAGAAATTCAGTTTTGTTGGGCATATAATGCGTCTTCAACGCGTACACCTCACTTTGACAATATGAGTTCTCGCGGTTTTGTGAAGTCACGAAAGAAAAATACAGAAGTTAGGAATGGCGGCATGCGAACCCTTGTCTGATATATTTAATATGTACAGGCTTAATAAAAGCTATGAAAAACAATGGCTCAGGGGATCATGCGCCTTCTATATGAGACATCAACGCATCAAATTGCTGTCCCCTGCCCAGAGAAATTATTACTTCACCGATTGGGAGTGCTTGGCTTTGGTTTGGGCTGTCGCCAAGTTCCGGCCATATTTGTACGGCCGCACGTTTTCGGCCATTGTATACAGACCACCACGCACTCTGCTGGCTGTCTTCCCTCCGGGACCCGACAGGAAGGCTAGGTCGCTGGGCCTTGCGGCTCCAGGAATTTTCGTTTGCTGTCAACTATAAGTCTGGACGTCTGCACAAGGAGGTTGACTGCTTCTCACGTTACCCCGTGGATCCTGCTGCGCATGATCCGGTGACCTACGTGATGGCTTTTACTGACATGACCGACATGCGCGCCGAACAACAACACGACGAATCCTTACAGTCCATCATCGCCGGAGTGCAATCTGGTAGCACTGACGCCACGTGCCGCGTCTTCGTTTTGCACAACGACATCCTCTACCGCCGTAATATGAACCCTGACGGCCCTAGGTTGCTCGTCATCCGCGATCCGTCGCTCTCGAACAACTTCACGATGCGCCGACGGCGGGACCTCTTGGCGTTTTGCGTAATTACGACCTCGTACGACGCCGGTTCTTCTGGCCGGGTCTCTACCGCTCCGTACGTCGTTATGTCACCACTTGCGAATTGTATCAGCGCCGGGAGAAACCTCCCCTGCCACCTCTCGGACGATTCCATCCAATTGAAGTTCCTTCTGAACCGTTCTTTCGCGTAGGCCTTGACCTGCTTGGCCTTTTCCGACGACGACTAGAGGGAGTAAGTCGGTCGCCGTCGCTACTGATCACGCGACACGCTACGCGATAACAAAGGCGTTGCTGACTAGTTGCGCAACAGGCGTAGCCGATTTTGTCCTCCACGACGTCATTCTCCACCACGGTGCACCTTGAGAGTTACTTCGTTCTTGTTTCAAATTGTCGACGACCTCCTCCGCTCTTGTGCGACTGAGCACAAGCTGTCCGCCGCCTACCACCCACAAACGAACTGTCTTACGGAACGTCTCAGCCGAACAATCACAGAGATGCTGTCGATGTACGTCTGCAACGATCACCGCGACTGGGACACCACGCTGGCCTACGGGGCGTTCGCGTATAACTTGTCCCGACATGACACCACAGGATATTCACCCTTTTATCTTTTGTATGGTCGTGACCCCACATTGCCGTTTGACACCGTCCTCCCTTCTGTGCCACATGTTGCAACTGAGTACGCTCGTGAAGTAATCGATCGCGCTCGCACGGCACGTCAAGTCACCCAATCTCTTTTAATAGCCTCGCAGCATATCCAAAAAGAGCGTTACGACCGGTTCCATCGCGATGTTAAATTCGGGCCAAGTGCTTGGGTGCTCCTTTCGTCACCATGTCGTCGGGTTGGCCTCTCCCAGAAGCTTCTCTCTCGCTACACGGTGCCCTATGAAGTCATACGTCAAGTTAACGACGTAAATTACGAGATTGCGCCACTACAGGTGATGGCGTGCATATAGGAATCTTCGCACGTTTAGACGGTGTCTGCATGTGCGTATTTCCTTGAAAAGCGTCTTTCAAAGCTGACTTTAAAGAAAAAGTCAGTTTCGCCCGAAAGGCGAATCATTGATTACGATAGCAAATCAGCGGACAGTCATACGATGTGGGGATAGTATTATCGGCCGTATCAACGTGTAAACATTGGCTTGTCGACTAAATCAAGCAAACGTGAACAAGCAAACATGAACACATCTCACTCGATGTCCGCGCATACTCGCTGTCAAAGCGCTAACGTGAGGAAACGCGGCAGCAGCACCGAGCGAAGTGACCTTAGTGCTGTCTATCGCTTCAACGCAAACTGAGCGCTGAGAACACACAGCACGCACAAAGTCACGAGCCGCCGACCCACGAACGCAGATCGCTCTCAATATACGGCCGCGCGACCACGCACAGCCGCCATATGCGCAGTTGTAGCCGGAGTAGAACACCTCCTTCCTTCCTTCCCCCCCGGTGCCTCGCAAAGTTGGGTGCCTCATGTGCGACGGAGGACGGCGCGCTTCCACCCCGCTTCCTTCCCTTTAGCGCGGGTGAGATTGAGCCGTGATTGTCGGTTCCCCTCACCCGCTTTAACTCGCACATGCAGCGTGCAGCGCTTGGTGACGGTGTTCTCAGCCTTGGACTTTATACGGAACATCACGGCGACATCGAAGGCGACAGCAAAAATGAGCCTCTAGTGTCCATACATGATTGCAATCACAATAATAAAATGTCACGTGGGGACGACTCAGAGTTTGAATTATTCCACTCTCTCAATGTTGTTGATAGACAGTATTTATATTTAGGCTAATGTTATTGAAAGCGCTTCGTAAGGCAGTCCCACAATTTCGCATTTTCACGTTATTGACACGGCATCTCAGATGATGTCACAGACGACGCTAGTTCCGTATTGATTCCGTTTGACGAAAATTTCGAGGACGTAAAGCTTCGCCTTTAAGAGTGGAACACGCTGACATTTAAAGATGCTAGACTATTTCTCACGCTTCCCAGAAACTGCTGCTTATGTAACCATAGTGTTGACCGGGAAACGCTGGTGGCGAACGCTATGCACGAAGGCGAGCCTTCGGGTAGAAACGCTACCTCCTGCGTGGGCCGCGGTGTGGCGGAGGCGAGCGCCATCTGGAGGTGTTGCAAGGAACTGGACGTGCCACGTTATGGCCTTTGAGATTTGCGCGCGCAAATCTGGGAGGCCATAACCGCTCTATGAATGGCAGAAACGCTGGAAAAGGAACTTGTGCGTTTTTTTCAGTTTTAGCATTACAGCATTAGGTTTCCTCGTACATTCAATTATATTCAATATCAATTAGTTCAGTAACTTCATTGCGCCACATGGAGGGCTTGGGTAGGCGAGGTTCCACGAGGCGAGGCGAGACGACGTCCGACTCGGAACGCCGGCGCCGAAGTGGCCGAAGCGCGACGCCGACGCCGGGAGTTTTGTCCAGTGATAAGCGTGCCTTTCGAGCGATCGACCAACGTGAGCAACGCCCAGGCGTTGCGCGTCCCGCCGTGGTGGCCAGAGCAACACCTACACTGTACACTCTCAGACAAAGGTACACCCCACACAACGATAATCGTCATCTGCCTGGCTTGCGTTTCTTTTCTGGAAAACACCGCGCCCGCTACTTTCCTGTCGGGAATGCTATGTTATGCTGATAACGCGCATGCCGTTCGTTACTGGGATGTACTGGGCTCGCAGAGTTAAACAAAGGAAATGCGGACGAGACAGATGACGTTTATTGTTGTGTGGCAAGATACAACCTAAAGGGTGTAATTTTGTTTTAGAGTTTAAGAAAAGTTTAACCCCTTTGAGTCGTATCTTGCCACACAACAATAAACGTCATATGTCTTGTCCGCACTTCCTTTCTTTAACGCTGCGAGCCCAGTACATCCCAGTAACGAACGGCATGCGCGTTATCAGCATGACATATCATTGCCGACAGGAAATTAGCGGGCGCAGCGTCTTCAGGAAAGGATACGCAAGCAAGGCAGATGACGAATATTGTTGTGTGGCAGATATACACCCCAAAGCGTGTAAACCTTTTTTAGAGTGTAGCCGTCAAACTCAACGAGGATGGCGTTCTCTGAGCCCCCTCCCAAGGCGCACTGCTTCACCTTCAGCTCGTCAACGAGCAGCAGCGCCGATGAAATAATACACGCCATCGAAGAAAGCGCAGGGCCAGGAGGCCTTGAGACCTTCTAACACCACGGACAAGTGAAGTTCATCGCAGCTGTCGTGTCCGCAGCAGCCGCTGTCAAATTATCGTCCCGGGGCTCCTTCGTTCATAATGGTGCCTAGGTCCCAGTAGCCCAAGTCGGACCACGAGTCCTACATTTTTGCCTTCCGTGTCCCCCCGTACGTGGGAGACGCCGCACTTGCGACACTCCGGTCTACATATGGAAAAGTTCTTCCAATTGAATAATCACGCTAAAGTCGGCACCGGCATAAGGGTCATTCGCGTGGAAATGGCGAAGCCCGCGCCAAATTTATGTCAATACAAGACCATCGCATCATGTTCGACAACCGAGGAATTCAGAAGGTGTGCTCACGGAGTGGGACGGAAGGACACCTAGGAAAGGCATGCGATATACCACGTTGCGAAAGGTGCGAAGTCTTCGGTCACGAGACAGCCAAGCGCACGTCCCCTTGTCGCCGCTGCGCCGGGAACCACATCAAATCGGATTGCTTCTTGCCCAGATCCTATGCAGTGGCAGCCAAAAACATTAACACCCCTGTCAGCAACGAAGACGGCGATCAACAAAAGCATCATGAACTCCCCAAGGGAACAACTCATTTAATTTTGTAAGTGAAACAGTGACTGCCACGTTAATTTCATTGTTTTACTTTCCTTAATATGAACAAAAAAATATTAACTTCAGACTTTAAGATAACAGAGCCTGAAAATTGATAATCACAATTCATCATCATCATCAGCAGCAGCAGCAGCAGCCTGGTTACACTCACTGCAGGGCACATGCCTCTCTCATACTCCATGCCTCTCCCATACGCCGCAGTAACGAGGCATTTTCCATATTCGTCAGGTTTCTTTGCCATTGGGAAAAATTATACGCAATTAGTACGCCGCTGAAAGCACCAGAGTTAGAAGTCTTTTGGGAGTGCCTACAAATGTCCCATTCACACTTTCATAATTAGGACAGTAATTATCCAGTTAGATAATTATTTGCAATTGCCGGAGTCATCATCGTAGTCAACATCATCATCGTAAGCCTGGTTGCGCCCACTGCAGGGCAATGGCCTCTCCCATACTTCTCCAACAACCCCGGTCATGTACTAATTGTGGCCATGTCGTCCCTGCAAACTTAATCTCATCCGCCCACCTAACTTTCTGCCGCCCCCTGCTACGCTTCCCTTCCCTTGGAATCCAGCCCGTAACCCTTAATGACCATCGGTTATCTTCCCTCCTAATTACATGTCCTGCCCATGCCCATTTCGTTTTCTTGATTTCAATTAAGATGTCATTAACTCGCGTTTGCTCCCTCATCCAATCTGCTCTTTTCTTATCCCTTAAAGTTACACCCATCATTCTTCTTTCCATAGCTCGTTGCGTCGTCCTCAATTTAAGTAGAACCCTTTTCGCAAGCCTCCACGTTTCGGCCCCGTACGTGAGTACTGGTAAGACGCAGCTATTATGCACTTTTCTCTTGAGGCATAATGGCAATCTGCTGTTCATGATCTGAGAATGCCTGCCAAACACACCCCAGCTCATTCTTATTCTTCTGATTATTTAGGTCTCATAATCCCGATCTGCGGTTGCTACCGGCCCTATATAGATGTATTCGCTTTCCACTCCCAGTGCCTCGCTACCTATGGTAAGCTGCTGTTCTCTTCCGAGACTGTTAAACATTACTTTAGTTTTGTGCAGATTAATTTTTAGACCCACTCTTCTGCTTTGCCTCTCCGGGTCAGTGAGTATGCGTTTGAATTGGTCCCCTGAGTTACTAAGCAAGGCAATATAATCAGCGAATCGCATGTTACTAAGGAATTCTCCATTAACTCTTATCCCCAATTCTTCCCAATCCAGGTCTCTGAATACCTCCTGTAAACACGCTGTGAATAGCATTGGCGGGAAAGTATATCCCTGCCTGACGCCTTTCTTTATAGGGATTTTGTTGCTTTCTTTAGAGAGGACTACGGTGGCTGTGGAGCCGCTATAGATATCCTTCAGTATTTTTACATACGGCTCGTCTACACCCTGATTCCGTAATGCCTCCATGACTGCCGTTGCGTACTCCAGGGTAGCGTACCGTACTGCTGCCGAGAAGTAGCGACGCCTGCCTAATGAAGCTCCACCGACGTTACTTATTGGGTAGGGTGGCGTTGTCGGCGGGCTGCAGGCATCCGGTAGACCATCGCGACCACGCAAGGGCAAGGCGATTTTCTAGTGCTAAACTTGCATGGTTTATTCAAAGGTAGATGAAAGATAATGAGAAGAGCATCAAGTGAGTAAAAATACATTTCGGAGCCCCTTAAATAGGCTCTCTACAATCGTGGGCGGGATCTTGCTTCCGTCGATGTGCCGTGACCGGCACAGAACGAGCGCCCCTCCTCCTCTGGTTTTGCCGAGCCTGCTGAAAGCAAGAAGTCGTCCCGCTTCCCGGAATTGTGGACGCCTGTCCGCCTCATCGGCGCTTTGCGGGTTCGTGGAAGTTCTGTTCTAGGTCCAATTCGAGGTAAGGGCCTCTCTAAACTCGCGCGCGCACGCACACACACACACACAAAAGAGGCTGTACATTGCGGGGATTCCGGCAGACAGGCACACTCGAGATGGTCATGGCGAATTAGAAAGTCACGCTTCATTTCGACGAGGCCTGGTAAAGGGTCCGGGGAAAGAAAGTTCTTTCTGCACGAGGAACAGGACGCCCACAATAGCAGGCGAAGTCACGCCTCATTTCGACGAGGCAGGGTGAGAGGGTAGGTTGAAATTTCTTTCACCACGAGGTCTCAGACGTCAACACTAACACTGATGAGGTTTCGATTGAATCAAACGCTTTCTCGTAATCAATAAAAGCTATATATAAGGGTTGGTTATATTCCGCACATTTCTCTATCACCTAATTCATGGTGTGAATATAGTCTATTGTTGAGTAGACTTTACGGAATCCTGCCTGGTTCTTTGTTTGACAGAAGTCTAAGGTGTTCCTGATTCTATTTGCGATTACTTTAGTAAATACTTTGTAGGCAACGAAAAGTAAGCTGATTGGTCTATGATTTTTCAAGTCTTTGGCATCCTCCTTTTTATGGATTAGGATTATGTTAGCGTTCTTCCAAGATACCGGTACGCTCGAGGTCATGAGGCATTGCATATACAAGGTGGTCAGTTTTTCTAGAACAATTTGCCCACCATCCTTCAAGAAATCTGCTGTTACCTGATCCTCCCCAGCTGCCTTCGCCCTTTGCAAAGCTCCCAAGGCTTTCTTTACATATCCCAGCGTTACTTGTGGGATTTCAAGTTCCTCTAGACTATTCTCGCTTCTATTATCGCCGTGGGTGCCACTAGTACTGTATAAATCTCCATAGAACTCCTTCGCCGCTTGAACTATCTCATCCATATTAGTAATGATATTATCGGCTTTGTATCTTAACGAATACATCTGATTCCTCCCAATTCCTAGCTTCTTCTTCACTGCATTTAGGATTCCTCCGTTCCTGAGAGCATGTTCAATTCTATCCATATTATACTTCCCGATGTCAGCTGTCTTACGCTTGTTGATTAACTTGGAAAGTTCTGCCACTTCTATTCTAGCTGTAGGTTTAGAGGCTTTCATACATTGGCGTTTCTTGATCAGATCTTTCGTCTCCTGCGATAGCTTACTGGTATCCTTTCTAACGGAGTTACCACAGACTTCTATAGCACACTCCTTAAAGATGCCCATAAGATTGTCCTTCATTAGTTGAAAACTAAGATCCTCTTCTTGAGTTAAAGTCGAATACCTGTTCGGTTGCTTGATCTGGAATTCCTCTATTTTCTCTCTTACCGCTAACTCATTGATCGGCTTCTTATGTACCAGTTTCTACCGTTCCCTCCTCAAGTTTAGGCTAATTCGAGTTCTTACTATTCCATGCTCACTGCAGCACACCTTGCCGAGCACGTCCACATATATTATGATGCCAGGTTTAGCGCAGAGTATATGGTCTATTTCATTCCTAGTCTCGCCATTCGGGCTTCTCCACGTCCACTTTCGGCTATCCCGCTTGCGGAAGAAGGTATTTATTATCCGCATATTATTCTGTTCTGCAAAGCCTACTAATCACTCTTCCCTGCTATTCCTAGTGCCTATACCACACTCCCCCACTGACTTGTCTCCACCTGTTTCTTGCCTGCCTTGGCATTGAAGTCGCCCATCAGTATAGTGTATTTTCTTTTGACTTTACCCATGGCCGATTCCACGTCTTCGTAGAAGCTTTCGACTTCCTGGTCGCCATGACTGGATGTAGGGGCGTAGACCTGTACGGCCTTCTATTTGTACCTCTTATTGAGTTTCACAACAAGACATGCCACCCTCTCGTCAATGCTATAGAATTCCTGCATGTTACCAGCTCAGGAATCCTATCCAGATCAGGAATCCGACTCCTAGTTCTCGTCTGTCCGCTAAGCCCCGGTAGCACAGGACGTACCCGCTTTTTAGCATGGTATATGCTTTTTTGGCCTCCTAACTTCACTGAGCCCTATTATATCCTATTTATTACCCTCTAATTCTTCCAATAGCACTGCTAGATTCGCCTCACTAGATAACGTTCTAGCGTTAAATGTTGCCAGGTTTAGATTACAATGGTGGCCTGTCGGGAGCCAGGGATTCTTTGCACCCTCTGCTGCGTCGCAGGTCGGACCGCCGCCGTGGTCACTTGCTTCGCAGCTGCTGGGGACTGAGGGCCGTGGTTTGATTGTTGTATTCATTGGGAGGTTGTGATCAAGTAGTGCACCAGGGTGGCCAATCCTGCTCTGGTGAGGGAGTGCGTTACCGGTTCTGGTCACCGGGATCAGGCTTCACTCCAGGCCTGTATATGCAATTTTATCAACACGCGATTATTTTTAATCCGGTGGAAAATTACGCGGCAGCGGGATTTGAACAACGGTCCTCTCGCACGTGAGGCGGATTCTCTACCTCTACGCCACATCTGCACCGCAGGAATATTCATGTGGTCTTTTTATGCTAACACCCACATCGGAATCAGGCCGGAAATCAATTCTATTACATATCTTTGCAGTCCACATTGTATCAGTCTTTAATCGATAGTACTAAGTGCACTCGATCTGCCAAAGTGACTTGCGTCTGCCATGCAGCGTGCAATAAGGATACTTAACGTATCTTGATACAGAGCGCTCATTCGGGCGCTGTGACCCGAGGTACAGGCACAATTATCTTGGCAAATTTAGCATGGAAAATGTGACATGGTTTCTTTATTGACAATTTAAAATGTGCAGGTGACATTAAAACGCACCACAAGAGCGCTGAAAGCAATGAACTTGTGATAACATGAAGAATGATGAGAAGTAGCAAAATGATGAGTGCCAGTGTGTTTAACACTAATACTCAACTCAATGCGAGTTGTTGACTAAATGGGAGCAGGTGTATCAAAAATCGCCTAAGGGCGGCGTTTCGGTCGGGATACCGATGCAGTGCAAGCACTTGCATATTTCTGCATAAACTTCCTTGTTGAAGCTTGGGAATCGGCCGCGACTGGCTCGTGATCAGGCAACTTCTGCCGCTAACTTGTCCAGACAGGCAAGACCGAGCAGCTCCTCCTGGGCTGTCCTGATGGCTTCCTCTAGCCTCTCTACAAAGACTGCTTTATCGCAGCCCATGCCCATGCAGAAGACGAACGAGCCTGGATGGCAAGCCATGATCAGCTCTAGGGCGAACACGGTTGCCCTCGTGAGTTCCTTGTCCGCTAATAATGTGGTGGCGCATGCCGCCGCATAAAGTGTTGATATGCAGCGACCGCGAAATCGCCGAGTCGTGCAATTGCTGGTGTCCGTGGGAGCCCAACATCCTTACCTCGCGCAGACTGTAGTTTTCTGTCAGGCCACGCTGCAGATAGGGCGTCAGGATTGTATCCTGTCTAGCATGTTCCTTGACAATCGTCAACTTTATGACACTCGTGTTCCTCCGCACAAAGTGTTCGAAACCCTGCGCCCTGGCTTATCTGAGGCATTTCTCGGTCCCCGTCAGAGACCTCAGATTTCGAGTGCTCCAGTCCCTGTAGTATGAGCAAGCTTGTACCGGCGGTGGAAACCATGTCCTGCTTGAACTTCCTGAGAACCACACTTTCTCGTAAGAATCGCGAAAGCTGTTTGGCAACGTTGTAGAGCAGTATAATCCCCGGAGAAATAGGGTCGTCAGCATGTGCTTAACATCTATAAGACCCCGGAACAATGTCCCAACTCTGCCCATGGCTGGGCAGTGGAGCTCAAGGGAATGAAATGGAGTGTCCATTTTGAATGCCTAGGCGATTGTCTCCGCTTGAGGACGTGAAAACCCAGTGAACGCGATCGTCCAGTCCACTATCCTTGATCTCTCTGAGGAGCTGGCTCTGCTCGCACTCGCTTCCCGTTGAGACGCCAAGTTTCAACTTCATACAAGGCGAAGAGTTTTGTGAAAGCGCCCGCACGAACTGCAGGCAGTCGGTGCAGGAGAATCCGCAGCCCATCAGGTTCAGCGTCTGGAGATTCTCGTTCATTTTCATGGGCTCACTTATCGAGTGCACAGCGTGAATACCCAGACACGAATCAAGGAGACACAAAGTTTTCAGCCAACGACTGTTCTTAATCAGGGCACCCAGGTGCTTCCAGCAGAAACTTTAGTCCGGCATCCATGTCATGTCGGGGTTGGGAGCGAGGAGTCGCAGCGTCATGTTTTGGGCCATAGCAGAAGCTAGTGTGTCCAGACAGGCGCCAGCCGGGCAACTGCGTCCGAGCTCGAGCTCCATCAGCTGCGTGTTGTGCTTGAGCTTCTCGAACAGCTGGGTCAGGTTGCACGTGATATCTAGGCTTAGAATTTCCAAGGAGCTGTCCAGCAGCCTCGAGACCAGTTCAGTGCGCGTCACACTGTAGGGGATCCTCCCTCGCAGTTGAAACTCTCGCGGTCGGCGGTGCTCCTTGAACTCCTGCGCGAGTCTGGCCAGAACGGAGTCCTTCATGGTCACGTTCCCAAGGGCCAACCACTGCAGTCCATGGTTGGCAATCACCAGTGATGAGAGATAGATGCCCTCAGCTTCCATCAATGTTACCTGCAGTTCAAAGGCAATCCATGTGGCGAAGAAACAAACACGTCGCAAGGCGTCATACGTGACGAAAGTCGCACTTTTGTAGTCCTTCGCCATTTATATAAATATTTAATTATTAACTAAGATTGCAAACAAAATTCTTTCCCCACCTTTGGTTCCACGTCACCGTTATATAGATGTTGCATGCACGGTCATGTTTTCCTGAGCAATGGGTTTTCCCGACAAAAACTAAACCGCTTGCACGACATTGCTTTCTCGGGCGCTTAGGAAAATGCGATTCGATGATGATTCAGCTTACGCATGAGCAACCAACATGTAGCGTTCTGTGGTATCACCTCTACATTGACAGGCCGGCGCTACACTTTCATATCGCCTTGAAGTTTCCGCGTGCTAAAATTGTAAAAGTATGAGCGCACAAGCCCAGCAGCACGTTCTTTTAACCTTTCAAATCCCCTAAAGGAAAACGAACATTAATCATGGCCAACAACGTCGGGAATATTACAATATAAAAAAATGCTGGTTTTGTTATGACTGATCATGTTTCCATAACCGCCAGCATGAATCTTGCCGTTATATTTAACAGTGGTTCATCGATTTCTATTTTTCTGTTGTCACTCGGATCCACCATAGACAAAAGTCAATTCTAAGGCGTTGGCTGCCAGAACCGCGGTCCGATAATCCGAGCCGAAAGGAGCAGGCTCCTTTCGGCTCGGAGAAACTCAGTCCAGAGAACGCACGTTCTACGTTCTTGCTTGACACGGGGATGGCAGGAGAAATAAATGAAGTTCATGGCGGGACCGGCCATTCCTTGCTATGCTCTCGCCAGATACTCCCAAGGCCAACTTCACCAGATAGAACTTTATAGTGTGGATATTCTGCAAGTGGCTTACACAAACAAAGTTTTTTTTTACTTGTTTTAGCATATGTGAAAGCTCTTTCTCAACAAGAAACGAAAACAAAATATGCTCGATAAGTGAGAAGCACGTCTGAATGAGTCGTCTGAGATTTTTTTATTCGTCTGACGGCTCAAAAGATCCTACATTCCAGGCGATTTTTGCCATCTTTTCTTTTTAAAGGACAGCTCCAATTTGGTGTTTTTCCGTTTTTATCGAATTCGAGAAAGCCGCCTGGGTGATTAATTTTCAATGTTTATCGGTGAACACCGAAAGCACGGAACCCTGCTCATAAACCTGTGCAGTTTCAGGACAGTTAAACTCAATATTAAAATTTAAATTTATCCGTATCTTTCCTGGTTCTTTCACACGCACATTTTTATTTTATTTTTCCTTAATACCCTCAGCCCATTTCCCTAACATTAAATCTTTTTCCCGCTTGCCAAAGTAGACGTCTCAATTGTAAAACTCCGCATTCCGCAATTATCTCCCCTCAATTTTCATTTCTCCTTTCTTGTATTACCAGTCCAGCCTCCGTGGCGCATTCCACTAGAGCATTCGGCTGTTACCAAAAAAGAATCTCGGTCCATAAATTTCTTGATGCCAGATAAAAGTTCGCTCCCTGTAGGTTGCATGCCGTTGGTCTTCTTTCTAAATATATCTTCTTTACGAAGCAGACGTAATCCCTGTCACATTTTCTACACCACAACTACCTCCCACAAACTCAAAGCACTGCGCAAGAACTCTCCCGACGGCGTGATACTCCATCACTCAATTCTTGGTTTTTTCAATCAACTCACCATGCCAGCAAGTCCTCTCCTAGCTGAACAGCCAACTTGTATTTATTGGCTTTCTATAAATGAAAATTTTATGATGTGGGTATTAATTGCTTAAAAACCCCTCTTGTATTTGATTGATTTTACTCCTGTTGTTGCTTGTGGTGGGTTCGAGCTGTCCTTTTCATATAATTTCTGTTCTGAGTACAACTGGCTAGGGACCCAGTATCATCGGAACAATATGTAATAAACATTAGTTTACTTAGATCTATAACTACTAGCCCCTCATAGCCGGTGTGTTGCTTTGGGACAATAAACCTCATAATTTGATTCGATTATTACAAGGAGCCGACGCGGTGGCACAGTCGAGTGCGGCTTCTTGACTTGTCGTTACAGAGCCTTGCAGTGTTGTTTAGCTCTTACCGTTAGAACGCGTGCTTTTCCAACTGCTCCACAAGGAGACGCGGAAGCCAGGCGCTGCGGCTTGCCTGGCGATTTCGTACAGATGCCCACGGGCATTCGCAAGAGTCCAGCGCCGATTAGGGGGCGAAATTTCTCGCGAGAAATTCCTATAAGCGGCGGGGAAATTTCCTTTCCGCGTCCCGCAACACACCGCCGTACAACGTCGCCTGCACGACGCTGGTCGGCAATCAGGTGACATGCCCTGATCGCCAAGAACCGCGCAGCTTTAGCATGGACAAACAATGGAGTGTAATAGAAAGGTGCGAAGGGGGGGGGGGGGGGGGCGAACAACCAGTGAACGGACGAGCCAGCGCCGCAGTTGCTTGATTGCTATGGCGTTACATGCCGATGCTGATCTTCCGCATGAGGTCGTGCCTTCCATTTACTATAATTCTGGTGCGAAAAAAAAGAGACCCCCTTCGCAGTTGTATGCGGATGTGAGCAACATATTATTACACCAAATACTGCGAAGCCGTTTAAGGGACTTGTCAGGCCCTTCAGAAGTGTACTTATGCGGGTCTATACTTGCCGGCTCACGGCCTTGCTCGAACTAAGCAGTGCAATCAAGCGCGGTCGTAGCTGGCCAGAAAAAGAAGATGCACATTTTCCTTGGTCTGCGTCCATCGTCAGCGCACGTACCTACATGTAAAAAAAAAACGAAAAAACATGGTAATACCATGGAGAAGACTACGAGAGTGAGCAAGTGAAATCATTTCTGCCATGTTATCAACACCCCTATATGGTGAAATGCTTGGACGAACGTAAATTGGCATTTTGTTTTTGAGAAACCAGCCAAGTAACGGTGCCTAGCGTTATACCCAACCATCATCCGTAAAATGGGATTTTGCTGCAAGATTTCAGCAAAAGCAAAGCAGCGGCAAGCGCAAACTCGTTGTTTTCATGGTTTCTTAGGGGGAGGGGGGGGGAGGCACCGGTCACTGCATAAACAATTCATAAACAAGCAAGAATTGATGTGTAAGAAACCACATACAATTTAGCCGCCTTTTTATCGCTGCTCCCACGCCGACACTTGTCTAGAAACAACCTCAGTATGCTTGTAAATACGGTCGCGTTGGAGCGAGAAATATAGGATTATCTGGGATTATTGTGAGCAATCATTGCTTTCCTCACTCCTTCACTTGCAGCATTTGCTCGGCGGAGAGGCATGTCTTCCGCAAGTCGAGCTCATGCTCACGCAGGCCACCAATGAAATGGCTGTCTTATCAGAGAGACACAGAGGTGCCACCATCCCTAGCGACTCACTGCGATATATACGTGCAAGTTGCGTTACACAGCGGCCGATGCGACAAGTGGCTTCCGTATAACCCTGCCGCAACCACGTAAAAATTGGCGAGAATGGCTCATCACTCGGGAAAAAAATATCGACAGCTTCTTTATTATAAACAAATAGCCCATCTGTAGTAAATGAATAGCCCGGCAGCTGTGGCCAAATTTCGGTGAGGGTGAAATATATAAAGTTCGTGCACTTAGATTTCGGTGCACGCCAAAGTAACCCCAGGTAGCGAAAATTAATAAGGAGCCCTCCACTGCAGCATGGCTCATTATCGGACCGCGGTTTTGGCACCCAACGCCTTATGCCCCAACCACTGGAACGCGCCGGAAAGCTTCGGCGCGCGCCGAAGGGTCAAATGCGTCAAAGCGTCGGTCGGAAACGCGGCGAAGCGGAACGTCGCGCAGCGATTATGTCTACTGCCGATGCTAGAAGGTTGCCGACGCGCGGCGAAGCTGCGCCGGCGTGCACCAATGAGAGGCTGCGACGAGTCGCAGGCGTCAACCAATCGGAGGCTGCGGAGCCTCCGGCTGCTAAGCCTACGATGGCCGCCCGTACGAGTTCGAGTTCCTTGGGCGTACGACGCGTGCGACAGTGTTCCTGAAAGACAGTGTTGTAATAGTATGCCGACGATGACACGACCGACGACCGTGGCTTGTGGCAGTGCGACGTAGATCCGAAGCGACTTCGAACGACGCCGACAAATCCAACCTGCCCACTGGGTTCCGCCGGGCTCGGCACTATTGTCTGCTAAAACAGCCAACCAAATCACGATTACCGCAACGTCTGTGCTTGTTGTGTGTGTATTTTGTTTTGCTCAAAACGAATGGAAACATGTTTACGAGTTCCTAAGTCTGCATAATCAGCACTCGCCTATCGCCGATGTTGTTTACGTTACGCGTAGGCCTAGCGGGTCCATCGAATTCGTAACTGGCGAGTGAACGAGGCGAGCTAAGAAAATCTGTCGAAGGAAGTGAATTTTCAGGTCCGTTTGGTGCTGCAGTGATTTAAAATATGGCACTCCTGACTTCGTGTGATGTGTGATGTGGTGAATTAATGAACCGTGTGGAAGTTGGGTTGGTCAACCGCGGCGTGTTTCATGTGGTGATCGGTTGACTCAAGTTTCACGGGCAAGCTCTGCGCTGTTTCCAGTGGTAAAGATAACTTGCGAAAGCGAAATACACTAGTAGCCGAACTATTGGAAGTACTTACATAATCAGCCGTGCCGCCTGTTTCAGCTGACACTGTGCTCTTCTATTCGGCATGTGAATCCAGTTAGTACAAGTTCACTGTACTCATTCATCACTTCTTTCAAGTGCGTCCGTCTTTTGGGCTAGTTGGGGATAATTCGCTCGTGCAGCAATCAAGAACACTGACGCACTGAAGCATCCCAGTTGAAAAACACAACAGGAAACTTTCACAGTCTGTCGTATTTTGGGACGTTGTTTCTGTAGTTCTGTTGCCTGTAGTTCTGTTGCCTGTAGTTCTGTTGTCTGTAGTGTGACGTCCTGTAGTAGAAAGTTCTGTAGTTCTTGATCAATATTTAATTAAAAATTGACAGAGACGTCCGTAAGGTTATGTAAATTTGTTAGTACAAAAAAGAAAAACATAAAAGTAAAAAAAAATTAAAAAAAACGTCTTCGCCTAGGATTCGAACATGCGACCTCACGATGCCGAGCCCGGCATCTTACCACTGCACCACCCCTGACTTTTTTTTTTCTTTCATGGTATTTATTGCAGTAGCAACAACCCGATATTCACCACTTGTGCATAGTCAGAGAATGGAGAGCACACTGACAGTCACTCAGAGAAAAGGCATCGTTCATACTGTGGGTAGAAATGTGGTTTCACTTTAGAAGGGTGGTAAGGTTAGGCACCTCACCAAAATGGGGTACCAGTCTGGCTGGGTATCAAGTTCATCATAAACCTGCTTTAGGTGTAGGGTCATTTGGATGAAATTCACCCTTGTAGGTACAACCGTTTCGGCGTTTCTGTCCATCATTCGCGTTTTCCACAAACTGTGCATTCCGATGAGAAAAAACATATCAAAAGGTGCACTATTATCAGCGGTCGGCAGCAGATATCGCACAGTATGAGCGTTGATGTCAAAGTCTTTTTTCAAAGTCCGTTGGAGGACATCCCAAAATAGTATGGCGTCGGTGCAGCTAATAAAACAGTGTTCAATCGTCTCTGGCACGTCACAAAGGCGACAGTTAACAGAAGAGACAAAGATACCCTTTTTCTGTAGCCATGTTTTAACCGGTATGGTTTCACTATGAACTTTATAAAAGAATGTTTTGCAGCAAGGGGATATATACATTTTACGAACTCGCTTTAGAACATCGTGACCTGGCCATTGAATGTATAGTGATCGGTAAAATGGAGGCGGAAAAAGCATGGACAATAGATCTTTGTATAACGTTTTACGCGACACAGAGTACAAGTATTCAGTGGAATACCGAACTGTCAGGAAACGAACCGCCAAGTAAACTTCTTGCATGAACCCTCACAAGCATAAACGCGAAGAAAAATTCGAAGAAACGATTAAATCAGGTAAAGCATTAACAAGTGTGACTTGCATGAATGACCGAATTATAGGATGTGATGTATCACGAAAAAAGAAGAAACGAGACACTATTTGTCGCACATAAAGATGTACTAATCCCAGCCCACCTTCACTAACGGGCCTGAAAATATTGTCTCGCCTCATGGGCTCAAAAGTGGAAGACCATACGAAGGTCGCAAAGATTCGGTGAAAGCGTTGGATGTAGAGCCTGGCACAATGTATAACTTGCAATACATAGTAAATTTTTGTTGCCAAGAACTTATTGCAGGCCTCGGCTTTCCCAAAAATAGAAAGTCGATGTGGAATGAATGTCTGGGCGTAACCTTGCAGGGCAGAAACCTGTTCTTTCCAATAGTGTGCGCTTAATTTATATGCGTGTAGCGGCACGCCGAGATACTTTGGCGGGACACCGGTCCAATTAATGCCTGCAAACTGTTCTGGTGTATAGCACCATGCGCCAAACCATAAGCCTAAGCTTTTTGCGGAGTTCATTCGTGCTCCTGATACGCTGCCAAATTCCTCTATTTTTGATACTACCTTTTCAACACTGGACTTATCCGTGCAGAAGAACGCTAAATCATCTGCATAAGCTAAGACTTTTACTTCATTACCCAGTATATTGAAGCCATGGATGTCACTCGACTGAATTACGCTTAAGCATAGCGGTTCCAGATAAAGGGCGAATAGTAATGGGGACATAGGGCATCCTTGTTTTACCGAAGAGCAAATGGAAACTGGTTTAGAGAGTTGGCCATTAATAACTAAACGAGTGGTACAAGACGTATAGCATAGCCTCACGCCTTTAAGCACGACGGAGCCAACATTGGCATGCTCCAGAAGTGTAAATAGATAGGAGTGACTGACACGGTCAAAAGCTTTAGCAAGGTCCACCTGGAGCATTGCAAGCTGTTCAGTGGAACCGTAACAATACTGAAGGAGTGTACGGGCGATATGTATGTTGGTTTGAATGGATCTGCCCCTAATTCCACACGTCTGATGGGAACCAATGAGAATTGACATCGCAAATTGCAATCTATTCGATAAAATTTTTGCAAAAATTTTATAATCTACGTTTGACAATGTGATTGGCCTGTAGCTTTCAACAGAACGCAGTTTCTCCTTATCTGAACTTTTTGGAATTAAAACTGTGTGAGTTTTGCAAAAAGATTGCGGAAGGGCGTCTACCTCTAAGCTTGTAATAAAAATGTCCAATAATATGGGACTGATAACTGATTTGAAAGCTTTGTAAAATTCACAGGAAAGTCCATCAGGGCCGGGTGTTTTCGACAGAGGCAGCTGATCAATAGCTAGCTCAATTTCTTGTATCGTAAGGGTATCACTAATGCATGCACAGTCATCATCCTGTAAAGGTTTTACAAAGGACACAAAACTCTCTAAGACTTTAGCATCGTGATCATCGGGCCGAGCACTAAACAACTGACTGTAGTAAGTTTCGAACTTAGAAATTATGTCATTCGTATTTGTTAAAAGAGTACCTTCGGAGTATATTTCCGGAATTACTTTGGAAACAGCGTGACGTCGCTCGTCAAGTAAAGCTTGACGTGTTGGTTGCTCAGACTGCAGAGCGCGCATGTTTCGAGATCGAACTCGCGCACCTCTGTAACGCAGTGCATCATACTTTTGCAACTCACATTTACGATTTTCTATGTCAACAATGTAAGTGCCTGGCATTTCGCATTCCATCTGGTAAAGGTTGTGTAGGCTCTTAAGAAGTAATGTTTCTTCATTCTTTCTATAGAATGCTTTCAGCGATCCAATTTCTATAGCCACTGTACGAACCTCTTGTTTAAAGAGTTCCCAAGCTGCAAATAACGGCAAGTCAGTAGAAAGAGAATTTTTTAGGGTCATGCGTACGCGATTAATAAAATCCTGATCATTTAGGAGGTCAGAGTTAAGCTTCCAGAGTGCCCACTGTGGTCGGAAATTGGTTGCAGATTTCTCACCAATCTCTGCGATAACCATGCAATGATCCGAGAACGAAACTGGGATAGTAGTGCAGGACAGTTCCCGGGAGAGGAGTGATGAAGAAACATAAATCCGATCAAGGCGGGCATAAGAGTGACCTTGAATTCGTGTATAAGAGCGAGCTCTCTGTCCCGACACTCCTATATCAACGAGCCCTGCATTTTCTATTATGTTAGACAAAACTTCACCACTCCTGTCCCGCTGAGTGTTAATGCCGCTTCGATCGCACGGATCACATACACAATTGAAATCGCCCATTAACACAATGCAACGATCACAGTCCATTAGACTACGCACAGTATCAAATAAGACAATTCGTTTTGCAGCGTCATTAAATGCATAGACGTTGACTAATCGCCATGGCACACCCTGCAACACAAAATCACAGCATATATATCGGCCTTCAGCGTCTACATGGTAACTAAGTGCTGAACAAAGTAGGCTCTTTTTCAGAAACAGGAAACAGCCCGCGGATAAACCAAGAGCGTGGGAAACGCAGACGTTATATTCAGACAGAAAAGGTCGCAAAGCCCTTTCTGTCTCGTCATCGCTCTCAATCTTCGTCTCCTGCACGGCGATGAAGTCGAGCCGCTTCCTAGACAAAAGCCGGCGAAGCTGCGCCTGTTTCTGCAAAGACCTAAGGCCTCTCACGTTCAAAGTTGCGAAGAGAAGTTGCTGGGACAGGGCCATGGTGAATACCAACTATTTAGACCTAATTCTCTATGCGGTCGGTCTTAGAGGGTAACGGTGAGGCTCCCTCCGAACCCTCACCAGGCCTCCTGGACCTTGATCGCCGGCACTGTCCTGAGTGTGTCGATGTTTTGCGGTGACGTGCTTTCCTTGTGGTACTGGCCGTCTCGCTGTCCGTGCTTGATTCTGATCTGGTAGTCGCACGGCGCTTCGGAATTGACGTATCCGCGCTACTTCGTCTCTCTTCTGACAGCATAGCGCACGTGTTGACGTGCTTCGGTGTAGCAGATGAGTCATCAGCGGCTGTCTCATTCGCTGGCTGGACGGGAACTGTCTGCGTAGTAGCGGGCACTTCTTTCTCTTCGCTACTTTCCTTTTCCACGGGCGGTTCTGCGATGTCATTGTCTTCAACATGTAGAGGGGCTTTACTGGCACAGCTGGTATTCGCGGAAGAGGGAACGTCTCCCGTTGCGTCGAGAACCTCAGTAACATCCATTATGTGTTCCTGCAGGCTTTCTTCTGGAGGCCTTGTCCTGTGTCGTAGCTTGTCGGCGTATGTCACAACACATTCTTCATCTGTGTGGCCAAAGCGTCGGCAGGCTTCACAACGTGGGGTTCTGCAGTTTCGACGTATGTGCCCAACCTTGTTACAGCGGAGACAAAGTGGGGGCCGGCCTGGAATCAATACAAGGCTCTGCACTCCACAAACGTGTAGCAGATGTGGAACGTCTCCCACGCCGACTCCATCGGCAAGAGTCAACACCACGTCACGATTTAGGTTACGCATTTGCTCCATTTCCGATACTCTCCAGCTTTCTGCTGATATAGACTTCACTTTCCCGTAAGCCTGGAGCGCTTCTCGAATGTAATCGTCTGCCAAACGCTCAGGAAGCCATAAAAGCTTCATTTTCACCTCTGTGGGCTCGGGGTCAATAACGAGGCAGCGTCTACCTTTTACGGATAATTCTCCGCACGTGACTAGCTTTGATTTTGTAATTGATGATTTGCACGTCACCATCCACACGTGTGACATCTGAAATTGACCGATGGAACTTATTTCCTTCAGGTCAATAACGTTCCGAAGGGCGTCTCGGAAGTCTTGGGCTCTGTACGGTCGACCACTTAAGTCAGCATGCAGGAAAACGGAGTCCACAACCAGCTTACCGGTAGGAAGACGAGGTATCACAACACGGTAGTCATTGCTGCTGGCTGAAGCCTGAGCAGCACCTCGGCCAGGGGCCGATAAATCCTTTGGAGCGGAGAACATGAAAAAAGCGACCGTTCGGAACGCCGTCTTCTTCTTCCTCTGCACCACCCCTGACATGCTTTTCGAGTGCACGTTTCGAGTGTACGTTTTGGCCATGTGAATGGTACGACGTGCTGATGCGCTGATGTTTACATTTCCATTTTGAGAGCCAAGATCCGCTATCACTCCACCGCGTCAAGTGCCACATCTCTAGAAGAGCAAGTGTGTTCGTACCATCGACAGGTACATCGTGCAGTGCTAGAACATCGATTTTGATGTACGATATCCATATTAAATAAGGAATTCAGAAATAGACAACGTTGACTTTTAGGGTTATTACTGCTAGTTTCGACAGTTGTCTTTCGTTCTTTACACTTTTGAGCGCTCATATAATTCGTGTGTTCAATGCAAAATAGCTACATAAACATTCGTGGATGAGAGTTCTTTCTGACAGCATACTGGCTTCTCACGGCAGCACTGTACCAGATTAATGAGACCCGAGCGAGACAGCTTTTCACGCAACTTTGTGGAACAACCCAAATCTTCTTTTCCGCTTCGCATAAGCTTGTGAAATATTCCTGGGAAATTAACTAATGTGTCAGTGTAACAGCACATGTAAGTCCACAGGCCTGTGTGCCACATCTTACAAAAAAAAAAACGGATACACAGCCATTCCCGCAGATGGTGTGATTTTGATGAGCGGCCGATTTTGAGGAGGCCGGTAGGGCGTTGCTGGTGCCGCGTCGTCACGGCACAATTATAACTATTCGCCACGTCGACTTTAATACCGGTGTCGGTGCCATCAGCATTGCCGGCTTCAGAGAAGCGCGATTGAATACCGCGCAAGAGAAAAGTACAGTGTACACCACCGATGCGAAAACATACAATTTTAAAGGATCGCGACGGAAAGCGCTTCTGTTGCGACTTCGGAACTCTTGGCCGTCGCGACCGAATGTTTCTGCTGCGACGTCAGAATTGGTGTCGTAACGTCGGAGTCTCTGTCAAGATATAAAGCTGTTGTTCCGACTTCAGAACTCTTGTTGTCGCGACAGAATGCTTCTGTTGCGAAATCAGAATTTCTGTCGTAACGTCAGAAATGTCTCCCAATTAAGAAATGTCAACAACTTCTGTCGTACAACAGAATTTCTGTAGTTGCGACAGGAATTCCTTTTGTCTTTTTCAACCGGGCACTACAGAAGCTTGCCGCATCACACAATTTCAGTGCACTTCTGTTGTCATCATTGGGTACATGCTGCGGCGATAGGTTTCTGTTGTGGAACAGTTCTCTGTAGTACAACATAAGTCTGTCCATTACTTCAGGAACACTTCTGTTATGACAACTGGGGGCCTGTTGCAATGAT
This sequence comes from Dermacentor albipictus, assembly GCF_038994185.2. Lineage (NCBI taxonomy): Eukaryota > Metazoa > Arthropoda > Arachnida > Ixodida > Ixodidae > Dermacentor > Dermacentor albipictus. The sequence continues at coordinate 340,538 of NW_027225628.1, read as the reverse complement.
AGGTTTCTGTCGTACAACAACATTTTTCTGTAGTACAACAGAAGTTGGTCGCATTACTTCAGGAACACTTCTGTTGTGACAATTGGGGGCCTGTTGCCGCAATAGGTTTCTGTAGTATTTCAACAGCTCTCTGTAGCACTACAGAAGTTCTTCGGGTTACTTCAGGAACATTTCTGTTGGGACAACAGGGTGCCTGTAGTGATGACAAATTTTTCTGTAGTACTACAAAAATCTGTTGTAGAGCTTCAGCTTTCTGTTGTAACAACACACATACAACAGACTGTACTTCTGTAGTAGCAACAACAAATGTCTGTTGTACATCAGAAAAGTCTGTCGCTCCATCAGGAATCTGTAGTTACTACAGAAAAATCCTGCTGTACAACAAAAATTTCTGTAGTACTGAACACAACCTCTGTTGTCATTTTCAACTGGGATACGTGACAACGCAGTCATGTTTGAGTCGGTGTGTCCTTATAGTTGAGCAGTGCAAAAAGAAATTATCTGTTTGCAACGTGTGACCTGTGTGCAGTGCATAGCAGGACCTGCATCGTGCAAGACCTATGCATGTAGCAGTGTATACCACGATTGCTTCGATGCCCGCTTCAGAAGCAGCAAGTACTGAGTCAATGAAACTGTAATTGATTTTTTATCTCACTTTTTGCTTATGGAAAGTGTAGATGGTGTGAGTGCACTGTGAGGAAGGTGAAAAAGTGTCATCAGTGTTTTGTGCAGTCGGTATGCTTACACTGCTGGAATCCCTTCAGCTTCTACTAAAATGTTTCTTGCTGCGATACTATAAATTGCAGTCAGGACAAAGATCTACTCAAAACCAAGTTACTAATGCATCTGCGCATAATGTGTTTAATTAACACGTTAACACTTCCACAACAACAATATGCCGATGCACAGCATATGTGCTTACAATAAATACATTCTGTAAAGGTGAACGACTGGGCCTACAATATCAAACTTTGTAGTAGCACCGTAAAAGGTGCTGCCATGCGTATCAGCCACAACGAAACTGCTGCACGTCCAACCTTCTTCCTTGGAGGCACCTCTATAAAGACTGTTCGGGCCCTTCCCATTCTGGGTGTAACATTTAGCTCTTCTCTCAACTGTCACCAGCGCTGTATGTAAGCACCGGCCCATTCTTGGGTTTGTGTCCCGCGTCTCCCTTCCCTCATGACCTAAGGTTTTCCGAGCACTCTACACTTCTATCGTTCTGTCACGACTTGAGTACTGCTGATCAGTATAGTTCCCGTACCAAATTCGCGACGCTAACAAACTTAAGCTTGTTCAGCGCCGGACAATACGCACCCTTCACTCCCATCTTTTCGGTTGTCACAAGCTCATGCCAGCCTTCGAGGATTGCCTCAAACCCCTCAAGTAGCACACCCTGCAATACCAACGCTACATCGCACTAGTCTATACTGCAAGGTGCTTGACGACTCTCTGGACAGCACTAATCTTTCTTCAGTTCGTCTGAACAAATGGTCAGCACAGCCTGAGCCCTCATCGCGCCTCTATGGCCCGACACCACAACTCCATGAGTATATCTGGCATGCAGAGCTTTCTCTCCACCCCCGTGGCGATTTGGATTCTCCTTCCTTGGAACCAGACTGAATTGCCACTCCTGTGTGTTGTGCACCTGTCGAATGTGTGCGTGTGTGCCGTGCTGTGTTATTCTGTGTTATTGAGCAAGTGTGTGTGCACGTGGAGGGGAAGGAAGTGTCTTCTGCATCCTGCAAATTCCTGCTCTAGATGGCTGGTTATGAGATGCTCTAACATACAGGCATCAGCCTTCTTTTTAGTCTAGTGTGCCATGTTACCACTAAGACTATTATTATTATTATTATTATTATTATTATTATTATTATTATTATTATTATTAGAATCATCACTTTGACCACATTGATTGTGTTGAAGCCAGCGTGACACATAATTCAATATATTTCTGGAGCTTTGTGGGCCCTCTCTTCTAAAAAGAGTGCCAAAAATGTACGTCTTCTTCATGAAAATAGTGATGTTGTCTCGAACACTGCTGATGCCTTTGCAGAACATTTCTGTTTGCTATATGGTGTGAAATATGCTTCAAGTAACCTTCCTTCTCAGTCTTTCATTCTCATTCTTCTCATTCTTAACAACCGGAACCACTTTTGCGACTAGCCAGTCATCTGGGACCCGTTTTTGTTTCAGCGAAGAATTAAAAATGATCTCTAGATAGTGAGCTACCCATTCCGCATATCTGCGCAGAAAGGCATTTGGTATGCCGTCTGGACCTACAGATTTCTTATCGTTAATTTTAAGCAAAAGAGCTACAATGCCTTCATGTGAAACCTGAATATTAGGCATTGGTGATGTGTACGGGGATTCTAGAGAGGGGGGAGAAAGACCATCCGCAGAAATGTCAGTAAAGACAGATAGAAAAAAATCATTAACGCATACTGCCATACGCGAGTTGTCCGACACAAGTTCGCCATTAGCGACAATGACACTTGGACCTTCGTTATTATGCGACAAATGACGCCAAAAACGGTGCGGATCGTGCTTCATAAAATTAGTTAATGTCACGTCATAGTAATTTGTTTTAGCAGCAGCCATATTTGTGCGCAATATAGAGCTTAGCGCCGAAATTTTATTATGAACTTTTTTTTTTACTTCTGTCTCTCAAGCTCAAATTACGGCTTTAAATGTATAATTTCGCGGGTTATCCACGAGATCTGTTTATTTATTTTCTTCTTCCGAGTTGGCACAAATCTGTTTACGCAGTGAAAAACAATATCTTTAAACGCAATCCACGTCGCATTCACGTCATCCGTCGAAGTGAATTCATCAAAACACAGCGAAAGATGATCAATAATGCTTGTGTCATCGGCTCTATCGAAGCACAGAACATGCGTACTACCAGCCTTCAGGTATACAGCGGTAGACTTTATCTCCACATAAACTAGCTTATGATCCAAGAGGCCGGTTTCAACCGATACGTCGTAGTCTTCAAATCGCCCGTCTAGGAACACCAAGTCTAATATAGATTTTGATTTCCCAACTACGCGTGTACACTCATGAACTACCTGCTGTAAATCCTTACTGAAAGCTATTTCTAGAAGTAGTTCACAACGGGCATCTTCGCGAGGCTTAACGCTAAGCGTGGACCAATCAATCCCTGGAAAGTTGAAATCCCCAGCAATGATTATGCGACAGCTGCGCTTCTTAAAGCTTTCTAAGTAAAGCTCCATATCTTCAAGATAGGAAATGGGCGATTTTTTTTTTAATATTTGGGGTTTTACGTGCCAAAACCACTTTCTGATTATGAGGCACGCCGTAGTGGAGGACTCCGGAAATTTTGACCACCTGGGGTTCTTTAACGTGCACCTAAATCTAAGCACACGGGTGTTTTCGCATTTCGGCCCCATCGAAATGCGGCCGCCGTGGCCGGGATTCGATCCCGCGACCTCGTGCTCAGCAGCCCAACACCATAGCCACTGAGCAACCACGGCGGGTAATGGGCGATTTAGGCGGTCTATAAACAGTTCCAAGAATTATCTTTGTTTTATCTAGCTTAATTTCACACCAGATGCTTTCATGTGTTGGAATGCCAGTAATTTGCACACAGTCAATATCGGCCTTGAATACAATAGCAACTCCGCCCCCACGAGCATCGCGGTCTCTTCGTATGATTTTGTAATTAGGTGGTACGAGCTCTTGGTCTTGTATTTCGGGCCGCAGCCACGTTTCGGTTATTGTAAGCACATGGGGATCGCAATTAGCCAGGATATATTCTAAGTCTCCAATTTTATTTACTAAACTTCTAGCGTTCAGATTGATCAAGCGGAAGGCATTCGAATCATATTCTTTGTTCCGTCAGTCACCCCTACCAGCAGTAGGGCGTCTGTTAGGATACGGAACCTTCACACGGCTGCGCTTTGATTGATCCCACGTGTACACGTCAGAGTCCACGTGTAGTTTGTCGTAATTCAAGCGCACGCGATGCCGTCCTCCCTTTCTTGTTTCGCCGAATCCCAGAGCATTTTACACTTTGCCAGCGTTTCTTTTGAAAAGTCATCAGAAATGGAGACGCCACTGCCCTTCAGCTTTCTGCATTGCTTGTAAATTTTAGCTTTTTCCCTATAGTCATACAACCTGAGAATTACAGGTCGAGGCCGGGCGTTTTTTTTTTTTTTCCCTATCCGTTGTATTCATTCCACGGTACTCAAGTTGATGCCAAGTTTTTCTTCGAATACACCTACTAACACTTTCGCTTCAAGGTCAGCTAAGGATTCCCGCTCGCCTTCTGCTATTCCAAATACCACCAGGTTATTCCGCCTACTTCTGTCCTCAGGGCTGTCCATGCTTGGCTTCAGGCCGGGACTTTCTGCGCAAGATGCGTTCCTAATCCTAAGGGAAGAAGTTCTTAAGGGAATCCCGAAGGGAGGAGAACATCTGCTCGCACTCGACCTAAAAGGGGCCTTCGATAACATCTCTCACGAAGCCATTCTCAAGGGACTGAACGACATCAGCTGCGGGGAGCGCATCTTTAATTACCTTAAATCGTTCTTGACGGGCCGGACGGCAACCATCGGAATAGGCCAGACTCGATCGGATACGATCGACGTGCCGAACAAAGGAACACCGCAAGGGGCTATAATCTCCCCGATTCTCTTCAATGTCGCGATGCTAGCGCTGACCAAAGAGCTGCGGAAGATTCCCGATCTAGGTTACGCCCTATACGCAGACGACATCACGCTCTGGGCCACCAAGGGCTCCCTAACGCGAAAAGAGGCGACCCTCAAAGAGGCCGCGACGGCCGTCGAGAGATTTGCGGCAGCGAGCGGGATGCGTTGTGCGCCAGAAAAGTCCGAGGTGATCCGGGTGCGTGGAGGAGGAATCTGCAAGTCCCCCGGCCCTATCGACCTCTATCTTGAGGGCCAGAAGATCACGGAAGGCAATAAGACTAGGATTGTGGGTTTTTGGATCTAGAGCAACCTGAAAGCCTCCCACACCATCCAAACCCTAAGGTCTGCCACCAACCAGATCTCGCGGATTATATATAAAACTAATTACAAGAAGCCGCAAGGGCATGCGAGAAGAGGACACGCTTCGCCTCGTCCAGGCTCTGGTGATCAGCAGAATCACGTATAGCATGCCGTATCACTATCACTCGCTAAACAAACGCGACCAAGAACAAGTCGATGCCATCATCAGAGGCGCGTACAAAACGGCCCTGGGTATCCCTGTCACCACCTCAAACGAGAAGTTAGCGGCCCTCGGGATCCACATCTTCGCTGAGCTGTCGGACGCGGTTATGGCTTCGCAAAAGACCAGACTGCAGAAGACGGCGGCGGGCAGAGCCATCCTCCACCGGACCGGAACGGCAACGGAGCTCCGTGCCCTCGATGGGCAACGATCACTCCCGCCTGAGGTCAGAGGCAAGATCAAGGCGAACCCGATACCGAAGCACATGAGCCATGAACTCCATGAAGGACGACGCAAGGCTCGCGTCGACAGACGGCGCCGACAATTCAAGGGTGACCCGTACGTACCGTACGTGGGCGTGGCGGCGTACCCTGTAGGGGGCCTCTTCGCGGTAGCCGCCGTGAACGGAAGAGACAACTCCTTGACCCTCGCGGCCTCCGTAAGGGCAGAGACCCCAGCTGCGGCTGAGACCATAGCCGCGGCACTGGTAATAAAGCAAGAAGACAGGGTAGACAGGGAAGTCCATGTCGTTACCGACTCGCAACAGGCCTGCCGTAACTTTACCAACGGACGAACACCGCTGCTGGCGGCTCAGATTCTAGGCCCGAAGCTGCAAGAATATCATCACATCACGTGGACGCCGGGCTACGCGCGTCTGGAAGGGAACGAGAGGGCAAACGCCCTAGCTCGAGCGCTAATCAACCGAGCGGGGCAAAACCAATCGTCTCATCAATCCCCACCCTTTACCTTCATGCCCCTGCCATCCAGTTACTGCGGCCGACTCGAGATCCAGCGACTCAACCGCAGGATTTATCATCCGCCTCACAGAAAGCTCAGCACTGAAGACGCCGTAGCTCTCCGACTTATTCAGACAAACACATTTCCTAACCTACACAAATACAGTAAAATGTTCCCACATACATATCGCGGAATCTGCCCCTGGTGCGGCGACACACGCCCTACACATCTTCCACATCTCGTGGGGCTGCGGGGGCAAACCTCAACACTTAAAGACGCCTAGCACGCAATTTGAGCGGTGGGAGGTACAGCTGACCGGCGATACCCTGGCGGGACAAGAAGCTCTCGTTCAGCAAGTACGTCGAGCAGCCATGGTCAGTGGAGTCCTGGAATGAGGACACCACCCACTCGTCCTCAAGAGCAACCACCTCGATGGTTCTAATAAATGTTTTTTTTTCTCTCTCTCTCTCTCTCTCTCCTGCTGGTGCCGAAGTGTACTCTTTAACTGTTTTACTGTTTTAGGCAATTGAGCGATTGTACTCGCCTGTTCTTTAAATATTTTAAGGCTGTTTTCAACCACCTTCAGTCGCTTGCTCATGCTCTCTAGATCTGATTGTATTGCCTTTTGGCATCGCACAATTCCTTTAACATCACCTTCGTTTATGGCCCAGGGTTCATTTCTACGTCGCCAGACAGCAACAGACATAAAGATGCGAAACCGGAAAAAATCACTTCTGGGCATGGCAGACCAACAGCAAAGCGATTATCATTGGTGTAGCCATAATAATTGTAATAACTAACCTGTTTAAGCAACAGGAGGCGGTTCCACGACATTGCATACGCTGTGCCACCGTGCCCATATATATATATATATATATATATATATATATATATATATATATATATATATATATATATATATATATATATATATATATATATATATATATATATATACATATACATATATATATATACATATATATATATATATATATATATATATATATATATATATATATATATATATATATATATATATATACATGGCCATGTGAATATGATACACATGGCGAAAACGATAATACATAAATTGATGACACAGGTAGAATAAAAAATGAACGAGTAATAATAATAATAATAATAATTTGCACCAGCATCGATACCCTCGAGGTTGTTGCTGGGCACTTTAATAAACACCTTTGGTGGATGGATTGATTATTATTATTACGGACTATTTTATGTCGGCCCCTTTATGGGGGCAATCACACAACTTCTTGCATTTTGTTTAGTTTAGTAATTAATCCAGATTCACTAATCAATTCAGTAAGTCATATATCTAGGGACACACACTTACAATGAGGAAATTGTAGAGTGGTCTAGGAAACGCCCTATTCGGCAATATTTAGATTCGTACCTATTACTCAATATTTTTTTCTCCCATCATAACGAAAGCCCGCGAATTTACCTTTTCTGAAATTTTCACGTGTGATTTGAGTGAGTGAGTGAGTGAATAAACTTTATTGTAGGTCCGGCGAGGACGCGAACTCGTCGCGCACCCGGCTAGTCCCACGTCGGGACCGGCAGGTCTAGCCCACCGGCCCGGTCGCGGGCACGCCGGACAGCCAGGATTTGCTTTTCTAGAGCGGGGCTACGCAGAAGCGAGTCCCACTCCTCCTTGATGAACTTGGGGTATGTCCACCCGCACTCCCAGAGCATGTGAGGTAGAGTGGAGGCCTGGCCGCAGGACGGGCAGGCGTCGTCGCGATACACGTCGGGGTAAGCCTCGTGGAGAGCGGACAGACACGGATATGTGCTGGTCTGTAGGAGCCTAAGCGAAACGGCTTGCGCCCTATTCAACTTGGGGTGAGGGGGTGGAAAGACCCTTCTGGACATGTAGAAATATTTAATAATCTCGTTGTGAGTAGCAGGAGCGTCCCTGTGACCGTAGATAGGAGGGGAGTCAGTGCCCCTTATAGAGGAAGCGCGGTCGGTGAAGTCACGCGCAGCCTCGTGGGCAGACTCATTGAGGTTCGGAGGAGCACCCTCGACCGATCCTACGTGTGCGGGAAACCAGTGAATTGAATGGTTTGCGAGAGCATGTGGACTCGAGCCGCTAAGAAGACGAAGAGCTTCCTTGGCGATGCAACCCTTTTGAAAAGCCCTAACTGCCGTTTTGGAGTCACTATATATTTCGGACCCACGACCGTCTAGCAGGGCGAGGGCGATGGCGACTTGCTCGGCGATTCCGGGGTCTGAAGTGCGAATCGAAGCGCTATTGGAAATGTTTCCGCTCGAGTCGACCACAACGACGGCAAAGGTCTTCCCGTTACTGTACTCCGCAGCGTCGACGAAGCTTGCGCTAATGTCGTGTCGCTTGATCTGTTTGAGGATGGCGGCTGCTCTGGCCTTGCGTCGGCCCTCGTTGTGGACGGGATGGACGTTTCGGGGCACAGGGGCCACTACGAACTTGTCTCGAATGCACCTAGGGATCGGGGTACTGACCATCGAGAATTCCGCAGGGTGGTAACCCAGCTCTTCGAGGATTCGTTTACCTGCCGCTGTGGTGGCCAGGCGACTGAGTTGCGTGCGTTCTTGGGCTTCGGCAATCTCCTCGGCGGTGTTATGTACCCCCAGCTTCAAGAGATCCTCGGTATGGGTCCTGATGGGTAGCCCGAGAGCCCTCTTGACTATTTTGCGGATAAGAACGTTGAGCTTGTCTCGCTCCGCTCTGAGCCAGTTGTGCATGGAAATCGTGTACGTGAGGTGGCAGAGTACGAAGGCATTGATCAGCCTGAGAAGATTGCTTTCCTTCATGCCTCGATGCCGGTTTGCGATTCTGCGTACTAGGCGGAAAGCGTTCTCCGTCTTTGCGATAATCCTGCGCAGAGCTGTTCCGTTTCCGCCGTTGAATTCGACAAACATGCCCAGGACCCGAATAACGTCGACCCTGGGTATCACCCCCCCGTCACAAGTGCGAAGTCTGATGCTGCTTTCAGAGACTGGTTTCCAATCTTTGGGTCTGCCTCCCTTCTCTTTTCTGTAAAGTAGCAGCTCCGACTTGGCGGGGGAGCATCGAAGTCCGGTGGGGCGGAGATACTCCTCGATCACGTCAATCGCCTCCTGCATGGCTTCTTCGACTCTGCCCTCGCAGCCGCGGGAGCACCATATGGTGATGTCATCGGCGTAAATGGTGTGCTTGACGTCCTCGACGCGGGCCAACCTCTCCGAAAGACCAATCATACAGATGTTAAACAATGTTGGGGAGATGACGGCGCCCTGAGGAGTGCCCCGCCCTCCGAGGGGCACATCTTCGGAGCGGAAGTCTCCAATGCGAAGCTTGGCCTTCCTGTCAGTTAGAAAAGAGCTGACGTAGTTGTGGAATCTGGAACCGAGACCCAGGTCTGAAATGGTCTTGACGATGAAGGTGTGGAGCACGTTGTCGAAAGCCTTCTCGAGATCCAGACCGAGCAGAGCCTTGACGTCTCTGGAACGGCCATCCACAATCTGATGCTTGATTAGTTTCATGGCATCCTGCGTTGAGAGTCCGGCACGGAAGCCGATCATGTTGTAGGTGTAAACCTCGTTGTCTTCGAGATACCCGTTAAGCCTGTTGAGGACGACGCGCTCCATGACCTTGCCGACGCAGGAGGTCAGAGAAATCGGCCTCAAGTTGTCGATGTTCGGGGCCTTGCCGGGCTTGGGAATGAGCACCGTGCAGGCCGTCTTCCATTCTGCAGGTACAATGCCGCTCTTCCAGGACTCGTTTATCTTGTCGGTCAGAAAGACAATCGACGTGTCGTCGAGGTTCCTCAACATTCTGTTGGTGACTCCGTCCGGACCCGGCGCAGACTTGCGGTTGAGCGCGAAGATGGCCTGCCTGACCTCGGCAATGGAGAAGTCTTCATCCAGCTCAGGTCGTGGAGGGCCTCGGTAGTCCGGGAGTTGGGTCGACGGATCTCCGTCGCGATGGACAGGCAGGTACTTCTGTACGAGTTTTGCGACGAGTTCATCGACCGTGTTAGACCTGGTGGCTTCGTGAAGGGCCCGGGCCAAAGTATGCCTTTGATTTGACTTCGAGCCGCTTTCATCCAGAAGGTGCTTCAGCATACCCCAGGATTTGCCGTTGCGCATCTGTCCGTCGATGGATTCGCAGAGCTCGTTCCACTGCTGCTGGCATAGCGCCTTGCAGTGGTCTTCGATGACCTTGTTGAGCTCCGAAATCTTCTTTCGGAGTCTGCGATTGAGCCTTTGACCCTTCCATCGGCGGAGCATGGCGGTTTTGGCCTCGATCAGGTGGGCTAGTCTGCTGTCCATCCGCTCGACGTTGAGATCTGTTTCCACTTTCTTCGTGGCCGCGGAAGCGTCGGTCCGGATGCCTTCACACCATTCTTCGAGAGTGGCAGGTGCCCTGGCTCTCCCGGGTTCATCACGAATCCTGCGAAAATGGTCCCAATCTATGAACGTGAATTCCCTAACCCTACTCCGAGACACCTTGAAGTTGGTCTCGAGAATGTAGTGGTCGCTGCCAAACTCCATGGCGGCGTTCTCCCAACCCACGTCCTCGACGTTCCTCACGAAGGCGAGGTCGGGTGTCGAGTCCCGGGTGATGGAGTTGCCAATGCGGGTAGGGAAATCCTTGTCAGTGACCAGAGTGAGGTCCATCTCGTTCGCGTCTTGCCACAGGTTTCGCCCCTTGGTAGTGTCGTAGACGTAACCCCAGATGCCATAAGGTGCGTTGAAGTCGCCGACGACGACGAAGGGTCGAGGGCCGGCCAAGTCGGTCGCCTTTTTGAGAATGGTCTTGAACTGCTGGCGCGAGTCTCTGGGGTTGCTATATACATTGAGGACGAACACGCTGTTTCTGCGCTGATTCCGCTGCGGAACGTCGAGCAGGATCTCAACCATGACATATTCGATTCTACCACTCGCCAGCTTGAGGTCGTGGGTGATATGAGTTAGCCGTTTATCGATCAAGGTGCAAATCCCTCGCCCCCCGGGCCGGCCCGACACGGCCCTGTATCCCTGGAGCGAGGCTGCGGAGATTAATGTTTCTTGGAGAGCAATGACCTGAGGTTTCGCAGAGAAAGACCTGAAAAACTGCTGCAGAGGGGCTTTTTTGTTAGAATACCCTCTGCAGTTCCATTGCCAAATGCGAAAACTCTCTTTGGATCTATCCATTATGGCTGACCTGACGGACTACCACCTGACGGGGCAGTAAGGCCTGCGCAAAGAATGGGTCCTCCTGTCGCCGCACTGGGATAATGAAGTGTAGCTTCCTTTAGTATGGCGGGAACGCTTAGCGGTTGTACGACGGAGGCGGATGAAGCCATTCGCGCCTCAGTGGCGTCGATGCGATCTGCGAGAGCTCCGAGGCCCCTGTTGGGGTCCCCGAGCGCAACCTGAATTTGGCGAACGTTATCACTGAGGCAAGCGACGCTAGCGGTGACCTGTTTGAGGCCATCTGCCAGCCCAATGAGACTTTGCTTAATCTCGCTGACTTCTGCAGACAACGCTCCCGATTCACATGTTTGTTTGAGTACTGCCCTGCGTTTGGAGGACGTCGCAGTACCGTCTACCGGAGCTGGGATTGGAGTCTCGGTGGCCGTGACTGACGCTCCGTTACCCGACACATTCGAAACGAGTTTCCTAATCTCTGCCATTTCGCTAACTAGTGTCTTGATCGTGTTCTTGAGGTCGTCGTTTTCTTTGCGTAAGCGAATGACTTCCGCGTCTCTAGCTTGCTCTGTGGGCGGGTTGCTACGAGATGTCGGAGCAGGCTGGGTATTGGCGCCGGGCTTGGGTCGTACCAGATCAGCCCAAAGAAGGGTCGGCTGCTTTCCGCAACGTGTGGAGGCGGGCTGAGGCCCGGATGCTGGCTGGGTTATGGAACCCGGGAACCGGATCTGGACCTGGATCTGGATCGCAACAGAGATCTTGACTTCGACCTGGCCCTGGAGACGGAGCGGCTCCTGGTGCGACTGCTGGAGCGGCCGCGAGACCTGGATCTCCCCCTGGACCGGGAGCGGCTGCGTCCGTATTGGCGTTCAGGCGTTGCTTGCCGGCCTTGACTCGTGTTCTCCATGGGCGGCAAATGTTCGGCGTTGAGGGCGCGGGAGCGTTGCCCCCGTCTGCGCCTGACGAGATATGGCGTCTGAAATCGTCGCTTGCACTCCTTGGCGGCGGTAAGGTGGTCGCCTCCGCACAGCTTGCATTTGGGATCGCACCTATGCTGAGCGTCTGGGTTCGCTTCTCCGCATCCTCTGCAGATGGCGTCGTTGGGCGAAGGGCAGACGTCGGAGCGGTGCCCGAGCCTCCCGCAGCTGTAACACACGTCCATTTGCTTGCGAAATAAAGTGCACCTGACGATAGTGCCGCCGTAGGAGACAAAATTTGGCACCCGGTACCCCTCAAACAGGACCACCACGGTGCCGGTGTTCTTGATTCTTTTGGCGCCCAGCGCCGTGGGATTTCTCGCGTTGACGAGTTTTTTGTCGATCGCCGCGGGCCCGTCGGTAAGGGAGACGCCTCGGATGACGCCCTTGCACGTGTAGTGGGGGGCGGCCTCGTAAGCGCTCACCTCGAAACGTCGGCCGGCAACGGAGATGCACTCGATGCCGACGTAGCGTGCAGCGTTGTCCCTGTTTGGTGTGCTGATCACCATTATGTTTTGTTGAAAGTTGGGACACATCGTGTCGGTGTCCCGCGACGCCGAATCGAGCCCGGCAGCCTGCCATATGGCGTCGGCGACTGCGGTAGGTCCACACTTGCTGATACACAGGCCTCCCCTGGGCCGCACGACGATCTTTGCCTCTTCCTTGGGCATCGGAGGCATCCTGGCCCCTCGAATGATCTTGCTTTTAATGCCCGCGCAGTCGGCGCTACGCCGAGCGTTGAAACCGGTGTTATGCTGAACGTCGGCCGCACTGGCATTGGCCGCGTTTCTCATTGAAGAACGTCTGGCGGCAACAAGCTGCCAACCGGAGTCTTTAGTGAAGTCCTCGGGGGATAAAAACTCCCCTTCCACCTCACACTCCATTACAAAGTCCGTGGAAAAGCCTACGACGAGAAGAGGTGGGCGAGCGATGCCTCGCCTCGCGAACCCTAACACGGTTAGGCACAGCACACGGTCACGGCGTAGTCAGAAGAAAAACGGCAAGAAATGTCACAAAAGTCCACCCACCCACAAAAGTCGGGTATCGGCGTGTTCCTCGTGACTTCACGAATCCGAAAATGTGGAAAGTTTAGGGGTATACACTCGAAAAACATCCGAAAATGTTGGCAAAAAGCGGGAGCCGAGCGAACCACGTCAGATGTGGCTCAAACCCACTGCAGCCTCCCTCACGTGTGATTTAGCTCCTAAATTCATTTTCTTTATCCACTCATGTCTTCGCAAGCCACGACAGGGTACGGGTCACGAGCTAAGAAGAAGGAGGAGGAGGAGGTCGTTCGAAAAGGGCGGATTTCTGGATGGCTGCACCTTTGCACAGCCTGGGCTCTGCATACGTCGACCCCTGTGAATGTCAGCCGTCGTCGTCCGCTTCGCTTCAGCAGACGACCAGTCCGCGCCTTGTGTCACAGCTTCCGATGCCGGCGTGGAAGGTGCATCGCAGAGCAGTGAGGTGCAGCACAGTTACCAGCTGCGGTCACGCATTCAGCGACCTCCAAACGCCTTCATGCTGTCTGCACATGGAAAGAGGCGATCGGTGGCCGCTGAGAACCCGAACGAGAACAACCAGCGCATGAGCATTCGCCTGAGTAAGCTGTGGCGTTCTCAGCGTCGCCGATGAGGAGCCTTACCAGTGCGAGGCGGCCGCAGCTGCCGCCGTCCGCAGCACGCGGACTGCGTGTACAATACGCGTGAGGGCCAGCGGTGCCAGGGGCAGGAGCGTAGCAGCGAGCTCACGAATGGCACTTGCCGGGACCAGGAGCAGCAGCCGAGCATTTCCATGGCCATGGCCCAGGATCGAGGCACCCCGGAGTTCCAGCAGCAACAGCATCCGCCGCCACCGCCGCAGAGGAGCGAACGGCGAGCAACCAGCGCTGCCCAGGGCAGCGATTTGGGTGTTGGTCAGGGGATGCCACTCCCTAGGCCGTCGGCGACTGTCACGGCCACGGCGTCGGCTGGCTCGTCTGCGCGGCCCTACAACATGCAGCGGTTCCCCGGTCTTCTGCCAACATCACAGAGTGGGGGGAACAGAGAAAACTCCGTGCCGACCACTCAGCTAATGGCTGTTCGCGCATTCAAACAGCCTAAAACGCCGTATGCCCTAACGATGCTCGATAATCAGCTATCCCCCACGCTCCTAGACGACTAAGACGACGACTTGTTAGCGGACACGTCGACGTTCGACCAGGGCGGAATCCGGGAAACCCTGGGCTCTGTCATCGGTGCCCCAGGCGAAGGTCAGCCGTCGTCGTCGTCGGCCGCTGGCTGCACTGCAGCATAGGACCGCCAACACGCACCGGCCAAGCGTTCGGCGGCTGCTGCTACAGACAGGGTACCTGCAGCATATGCTCGTCCAATCTTCATCCGCAATGTGACAATAAGTGCGAGTATGCCGGGTTGCACTAATAGTTTATAAGTTCTATTCATCATGTCAAAGAATATAAACGTGAATCAGTGGCTGTGCCTTCTTTCTTTAATGAAGGAACAGTTACGCCCTCTGAGGTGTCACGAATGACTGGCGTCAATTACGCTTAGATGTCTGTTGCAGATGCTGCCGGCTGGTCGAGACAACAGGCCAGAATAACTGCGGAGAAGAGTGAATACACTTCGCTTTCTTGGGAATTGAAGTGGGATGTTAGAAACTCGCAAGCTCTATTCAGTTCCAGCACCAAGCTATAGTGGATTTGATCACCGCTTGCGAGCTTCTGAGGGCTGTTGAAACAAGACCGTGTTGGGCACAGTAGAGGTGGTCATTGAGACTTTTATTATATAATATAGATCAACATGAAAAGTAATTCGAATTGACAAAGCTCGCCCATCTCTTGAAACGTCTCACGTGGAGACATAGACGTTCGTATCTTCATTGTAACGTCGAAGAGCCACTCGCACCGTCCTCTAAAAGGCAGATGAGACATGGCCACCTTATGTGATAAAGGGTAACATAAAAAAGTTGATGTATAACTTGTTGCTGTCATTGCCTTTTAAGACTTGAACTGAAAGAGTTTTTCAGTTTAATACTAGATTTCATTTTGAACTTGTAATTATTAAGATGTGCTGCGATGAATTGGTTCGAGCGGTTAGCTGAAGTTTTATAATACTTTGCTTGTTTGATCATAAAGATTAAAGGGGCAGAGAAAAGGAAACTGAACAACTTGACGTGTTCCCGTCTAAGTTCCCAGTACAGTACCCTAGCGCAGTGACCGAGTGAACGTACCCAGTCACCAGTTGCACAAAACTTTAGATTGCACATCCGCGGGATCGGCCACGAAAACGGCGAGACTGGCTTGCCAGCAAGAACGCGGCTGGTCTTCGAGAAGAATGCACCAAATTAAAGTCCCGCAGAGCCCATCTAACGATAAATGTCGAGGTTCATCCTATTATCACTGTAGCGACACAGAGTATTGCCACCTCTTAAATGCGTAATGCGTGACTTCTGTATCCAGCTGGGCGCCTCTCTAGCGCATCTCTCTTAAAGCCCCTTTAACTTCGCAAAGCAGTGCCACGCTTTGGACAATGTCGCCTCCTCCTCGCGTGCTCTGGCCGACGCCGCGTTGCTATTGGCCTAATAGCATCACGTGGGCCCTCGCGCCGTGCATCAGCGCCATTTTCGTTCGAGAAGCGTTTACGGAGTGGCGACGACCGCATGTTGACGCCGCTGCTATGCTCGAGCAGTGTAGGCGGCGCCACGGTCAATGACGGAGCGTGAAAGAGAGGAGAAACGAGGAGTAGGAGTGAAGGCGGAGGAGGAGTGTGTCACTACTTTACGAAGTTTAAGGGGTTTTAATCCCTCTGAACACCCTACGCCACGTAGCGGCACCCCCGCCAAGTCCGCGCGTGGCACGTCTGTGTATATATATATATATATATATATATATATATATATATATATATATATATATATATATATATATATATATATATATATATATATATAAGCCGGAAAGAGATGATGAACATTTTGGGAGACGTATTTACTTAACGTTTTTAGCTGGTGAACCAGCCTTCGTCTGAGTACAGCCTTGGTCACTGTACTCTGACGAAGGCTGGTCCACCAGCTGGTCCACCAGCCAGTTCCCCCCATCGGAGCGGCCCGATGCTCTAGCCATAACACCATAGCCGCAAGTTGACTCAAGCAGACCCGGTAACCCAAGTTGGCCTGAAAACAGATAGATAGGTATACAGACACCGGAAAGTGCGTGAAGTATCCTAAGAATGCTACAGTCCCATTAAAACATACTCCATAACTCGTAGCGATTAGCCGATGCTATGCAGAAAGCGATGGAGAAAGTTTTCCTCCGCATTAACTATTATAATGCCACAGCCAAACTTAGGGAATGTTATAAGGTCCTTCATTGGCCCTGACGCATAGCAACAACAATTCGTGACTCCAGCTTTAGCGAAGAAATTCGAGAGACAGTTGCTGATGAATTTTCCGAAACAAGGTTGTGTCCAGGACGTGCTTTGAACACGACTGTTTCACAACTCATTGCCGCAAACGCATGCTCTGAAATTGAAGCTCAAGTCGAAACGCCGTGACCATCACCCGAAGCGACAATGGCCGTTCTATTGAGAAACCTATATGTACGCTCGAACACAGCCTTCAGGAAACTGCTTAAACAGCAGCATGGGTTTGTTGGTTTTCCAACCTGGTGTTAACAGCGCAAAACGTAGACGGGGACACGACACGAGAAGACGACACCACGAGCTCTGCGGTGTCGTCTGCAGAAGACTACTACGGGTACAGATGGTACACGCTACAATATTTTGCAAAAACTTGGGTCTTCAAGAAATATGTTCAATTAGAAGTACACTAAATTAACATTTCCTTTTCGGAACACCTCCCGCCGGCCTGAATAACAGCGAGAGCAGTTCAAGTGAAGTGCCCAGAACAGTTCTCCGGTTAAGCCACGCCAATGTGCGAGGGGTTTGATAGATAGATACTTCCATTGGCCAGATCATTGTCTGGCCTTTAGGTTTGATGACGTGCGCATGTGCGTTCAGGTCGCAAGAATGTCTCGAATTCAGTTGGCGGCGATACCTCCACACAGCGCTGACACCTTGGTTTTTAACAGATTACAGTTGTGCTGCTGGAACATGTTCGGGCTGCATTTCTAAACTGTAAAAATGTTTACGCCCTTAGGCGTGTTTCCTTGTCGCGCTGATAACATCCTAACCGTTAGTGCATACCAAAAATTTATAGAGGACGACAACGGAGCTCTAACTAGACATACGATGACAATAGGCGTAGTTGAAAACTTTGTAATCATTCTGATCGCCTTCATCATCATCATCATCATCATCATCATCATCAGCTTGGTTACGCCCACTGCAGGACAAAGCCTTCTCCCATACTTCTCCAACTACCCTGGTCATGTACTAATTGTGGCTATGTTGTCCCTGCAAACTTCATCTCATCCGCCAACCTAACTTTCTGCCGCCCCCTGCTACGCTTAAAAATAAAGTACGGGGTTTTACGTGCCAAAACCACTTTCTGATTATGAGGCACGTCGTAGTAGAGGACTCCGGAAATTTCGACACTCTGGGGTTCTTTAATGCACGTGCACCTAAATCTAACTACACGAGTGTTTTCGCATTTCGCCCCCGACTAAATGCGGCCGCCGTGGCCGGGATTTGATCCCGTGAACTCGTGCTCAGCAGCCTAACACCATAGCCACTGAGCAACCACGGCGGGTCCGCTGCTACGAGTCCCTTCCCTTGGAATCCAATCCGTAACCCTTAATGACCATCGGTTATCTTCCCTCCTCATTACATGTCGTGCCCATTTCTTTTTCTTGATTTCAACTAAGATGTAATTAACTCGCGTTTGTTCCCTCACCCAATCTGCTCTTTTCTTATCCATTAACGTTACACCCATCATTCTTCTTTCCATAGCTCGTTGCGTCGTCCTCAATTTAGGTAGAACCCTTTTCGTAAGCCTCCAGGTTTCTGCCCCGTAGGTGAGTACTGGTAAGACACAGCTATTATACACTTTTCTCTTGAGGGATAATGGCAACCTGCTGTTCATGATCTGAGAATGCCTGCCAAACGCACCCTAGCCCATTCTTATTCTTCTGATTATTTCCGTCTCATGATCCGGATCCGTGGTCACTACCTGCCCTAAGTAGATGTATTCCCTTACCACTTCCAGTGCCTCGCTACCTATCGTAAACTGCTGTTCTCTTCCGACACTGTTAAACATTACTTCAGTTTTCTGCAGATTAATTTTCAGACCCACCCTTCTGCTTTGCCTCTCCAGGTCAGTGAGCATGCATTGCAGTTGGTCCCCTGAGTAACTAAGCGAGGCAATATCATCAGCGAATTGCAAGTTACTAAGGCATTCTCCATTAACTCTTATCCCCAATTCCTTCCAATCCAGGTCTCTGAATACCTCCTCTAAACACGTTGTGAATAGCATTGGAGAGATCGCATCTCATTGCCTGAGGCTTTTCTTCATTGGGATCTGTTGCTTTCTTTATGGAGGACTACGGTGGCTGTGGAGCCGCTATAGATATATTTCAGTATTTTTACATACGGCTCGTCTACACCCCGATTCCGTAATGCCTCCATGACTGCTGAGGTTTCGACTGAATCAAACGCTTTCTCGTAATCAATGAGAGCTATATATAAGGGTCGGTCATATTCCGCACATTTCTCTATCACCTAATTGATAGGGTAAATATGATCTATTGTTGAGTAGCCTTTACGGAATCCTGCCTGGTCCTTTGGTTGACAGAAGACTAAGACAATAACCTTATTAAAGCCCTCGAGTCGGTTCAGAACCGCGCGACACGATTTATCCTGTCAACTTATTCATACAATACAAGCATCTCGGCACTAAAAGCCCAAATAAACCTACCCTCTCTAGCCTCACGCCGTAGAATAGCCCGTCTTAATCTTCATAAATTCTTTCATTCCTTGCCTTTTGACAACCCGTACATAAAAAGAGCACATCGCATTGCCCGCACCAGTCACTCTAATACAGTATATCCCCCACAAGCCCATGTATACCGTTACTTTTCAGCAATAATTTTTTCTGCGCACAACACGAGACTGGAATGGCCTGCCCGCCGAAGTTGCCACTATTATCGACCCACTTGCATTCAAGCGACTCATCGGAAATATCCCTTTGTAATTTGTAGTATCTCTTTGTCACTAACTCCCCACTCCCTCATGTATTGTCTCAACAGAGACCTTTGAGGAAATGAATAAATAAACAAATAAATAAATAAATAAATAAATAAATAAAGGTGTTCCTGATTCTATTTGTGATTACCTTAGTAAATACTTTGTAGGCAACGGACAGTAAGCTGATCGGTTTATAATTTTTCAAGTCTTTGGCGTCCCCTTTCTTATGGATTAGGATTATGTTAGTGTTCTTCCAAGGGTTCCCGTACGCTCGAAGTCACGAGGCATTGCGTATACAGGGTTGCCAGTTTCTCTAGAACAATCTGCCCACCACCCTTCAACAAATCTGCTGTTATCTGATCTTCCCCAGCTGCCTTCCCCCTTTGCATATCTCCCAAGGCTTTCTTTACTTCTTCCGGCGTTACCTGTGGGATTTCGAATTCCTCTAGACTATTCTCGCTTCTATTATCGCCGTGGGTGCCACTAGTACTGTATAAATCCCTATAGAACTACTCCGCCCCTTGAACTATCTCGTCCATATTGGTAATGATATTGCCGGATTTGTCTCTTAAAGCATAAATCTGATTCTTGCCTATTCCTAGTTTCTTCACTGCTTTTATGCGTCTTCCGTTACTAAGAGCATGTTCAATTCTATCCACATTATACTTCCTCATGTCAGCTGCCTTACGCTTGTTGATTAACATGGAAAATTCTGCCAGTTCTATTTTAGCTGTAGGGTTAGAGGCTTTCATACATTGGTGTTTCTCGATCCGATCTTTGGTCTCCTGCGATAGCTTACTGGCATGCTGTTTAGCGGAGTTACCACCGACTTCTATTGGACACTCCTTAATGATGCCATAAGATTGTCGTTCATATCGTCAACACTAAGATCCTCTTCCTGAGTTAAAGCCGAATACCTGTTATGAAGCTTGATCCGGAATTCCTCTATTTTCCCTCTTACCGCAGACTCATTGATCGGCTTCTTATGTGCCAGTTTCTTCCGTTCGCTCCTCTAGTCTAGGCTAATTAGAGCTCTTACCATCCTATGGTGACTGCAGCACACCTTGCCGAGCACGTCCACATCTTGTATGATGCCTGGGTTAGCGCAGAGTATAAAGTCTATTTCATTTTTAGTCAAGCCATTCGGGCTCCTCCACATCCACTTTCGGCTATCCCGCTTGCGGAAGAAGGTATTCATTATCCGCATATTATCCTGTTCCGCAAACTCCACTAATAACTCTCCCCTGCTATTCCTAGTACCTATGCCATATTCCCCCACTGCCTTGTCTCCAGCCTGCTTCTTGCCTACCTTGGCATTAAAGTCGCCCATTAGTATAGTGTATTTTGTTTTCACTCTACCCATCGCCGATTCCACGTCTTCATAAAAGCTTTCGACTTCCCGGTCATCATGACTGGATGTAGGGGCGTAGACCTGTACAACCTTCATTTTGTACCTCTTATTAAGTTTCACAACAAGACCTGCCACCCTCTCGTTAATGCTATAGAATTCCTGTGTTACCAGCTATATTCTTATTAATCAGGAATCCGACTCCTAGTTCTCGTCTCTCCACTAAGCCCCGGTAGCACAGGACGTGCCCGCTTTTTAGCACTGTATATGCTTCTTTCGTCCTCCTAACTTTACTGAGCCCTATTATATCCCATTTACTGCCCTCTAATTCCTCCAATAGCACAGCTAGACTCGCCTCACTAGATAACCTTCTAGCGTTAAACGTTGCCAGGTTCAGGTTCCAATGGCGGCCTGACCGCCTTGGGCGCACAGAAATATCCGACAAGATAGTTCCATATCTGCCCCAGTGAAATTATCTTGGCAGATAATTCTGTGCTCCCGAGGCTGTTAGAATCATTACATAGTTTTCAACTACGTCTTTTTTTGTGATCGCATATCTAGTTAGAGCTCTGCTGTCGACCTCTATGAACTTTTGTAAGGCCCTAACGGTACGGGTGGTACCACTGCGAAAACACCATTAAGGGCGTAAAAATTTTAGACTGTACACTCTTAGGCTAAAGAGTACATCCTTTGGGGTGTATATCTGCCACACAACAGTGATCGTCATCTGCCTTGCTTGCGTTTCCTTTCTTGAAAACGCTGCGCTCGCTACTTTCCAGTCGAGAATGCTCCGTCATGCTCATTACGCGCATGTCGTTCGTGACTTCGAAGTAGCGCGTTCGCAGCGTTAACGAAAGGAAATGCGGACAAGACAGATGACGATTATCGTTGTGTGGCAAGATATGAGCGAGAGGGTGTAAATTTGTTGAAGAGTGTACAGTTTATGTTCAGTCAATTACGTCATCAAATTTTTAGGCCTTTCGCCGTGCCATTGCATTACTCAGCAAGCGTGGGATAACGTTTACCGGACACAAAGCAGCAATTCTGCATGCTCCGCTTTCACCAATATTTTTAAACCAGTATATTATACACACTTCCCGCGAAGGAAAATAACAAGGCCATTATATAGTAGGGAAACCTTGGCTTACTCGTGAGCTTCTTGATATGATTAAAGAGAAACATGCTTTATGTGCCAAATTTGTGCAATCTAGAGATGAAGCTTTGCTTAGAGTGTTTAAGAAATATAGAAACAGTCTAACAAATAAGCTTAGGGATGTCAAAGATGCTTTTTTCGAATACTTAGTAACCCTGCTAACCGACATAGCGATGTACTTTGGCGCAAATTGAATGCATTGTTACAGCCCAACTCCCACTCAGCTATGCCCGACATTTTGCACCACGATTGGCAGCAACTTTCCAGAGAAGCAATAGCATACGGGTTTAATGATGTCTTTAATTTAGCGCCCCACCAGGACGTCCATCACAAGCTCAACAATTACGCTGTTTCTTCCAGTAAACAGCAATGGTGCATCGCTTTTCCTTGCTCCAACTAGCCCCCGTGAAGCTTTACAGCTAAGCCGTATACCTCTACCGTCCAGGAAATTTTCGTGTCGTCGTTGTAAGCAAAGAACTCCCCCATACGTGGGCCGATCGCGCAGATGGTGCAATGCTGGGCCGACCCGCGGCGGAGGTGAAGCAGGCGTTAAGCACTCCCCCTACGTGGGCCGACCCCGAAGATGGTCAAATGCTGGGCCGACCCGCGGCGGAGGTGAAGCAGGCGTTAAGCACTCCCCCTACGTGGGCCGACCCCGAAGATGGTCAAATGGGCCGACCCGCGGCGGAGATGCAGTTCGCCATTAAGGGGCCCACATACACAGCTTCGCTGGTCATCCTTCTTCACAGAGCGGAAGGGCACCGTTTTTTTTTTTTTCTCGTATCAGCGCTAAAAGCAATAGCAAGTCACTGGATGCCGAATGTATCCAGATTCGCCGTATAATGTATGTGCTTGATATTATAAGCCCTATTCTCAGCCCTATTTATAACAGAATATTCTCTACGAGAGCCTTTCCCAAGGAAGTGCAAATTACCCGTGTTGTTGCAGTCTTTAAGCGCGGTGATAAAAATACACTAAATAATCGGCATATATCAATAATTCCAGCATCTCCTAAAGGTATTGATTAAATAACGCATATGCGATTACTACGATTCTTTAACCGTTACAACTTGCGTGAAGACTTTCAACGTGGCTTTAGAAAGCACCGTTCTACGGAAACAACCCTCCCGAGTCAAGAATTTATTGTAGATGCATTAATAAGCAGTAAACATATGGCACTAGGCATATACATATGATTTCTCAATGTTCTGTGATTTAATTAATCATTTCATCCTTCTTAAATTAGAAAAGTACGTTGTGCGCGGAACCGCCTACTCTCTTCTTAAATCTTATCTTTCCAACAGGCGACAGATCGTGGATACCAGTAACGCAAAATCTTCGAGGAAGCCAGTTATCACAGGTGTGCCGCAAGGAAGCATTCTGGGGCTTTTATTATTGATTTATATAAATGGCATCATACACTGCACAGATAACGCTACATTTGTTTCGCATGCGGACGACAGAACCGTTTTTATTACAGGCAACTTGGAATCGGATAAAGAAAGGCTAACAAGACGCTGTCGGATTTAGAACGTTGGGCCGCGATCGACTGTTTAAAAACCAAACCCTAAAAATAAGAAAGTAATTTTCTACATGCCTAGAGGTAAAACGTTGACCACTACCACGAATTTCCGCCTGGGTTGTCAGCAGTTAGAGATGGTCGATACCTTCGAGTACTTTTCAAAGCACCTTACCTGGAATGAGCATGTTAATTCCAATCCAAATTGTCATCTGCCATTGGTGTCATTGCACATATGTGACGCATTATGCTTACTAAGGTGAACGTAATGCTAAATAATGCTCTGGTAGTATCTATTATGCAGTACTGCATCCTGGTGTGGGTCACAACTGGTGCGACAAATTTGCACAAGCTACATTTATGACAGAAAAGAGCCGTGCGTTATATAGCTGGTGTACATTATACTTACTCCACAGAACTCCTTGTTCCTAAACATAATAGTCTTCCGGTGTTTTGTTTTTACAATTATAGGTTGATGTGTCATAAAGGTTTTGTTAAATTTGGTACTGATGATGCAGTTCCCCTGGCAAGACTATGAGTAAATACAAGTGTTCATCAGACCAGAGCTATGGTTGGTACCCACCGCCAGAACTTCCTATGGCAAACAATCTGTCTTACACAATACCTTCGCTGCTAAACATATTAAACCGACAAGATTTTGATTCCTCGTGTAACCAAAACTGTGTTAGCAGACGATTTTGCATGCTTATTTATTTGAAGGACTAGTATACGCCTTCAATTTTTTTCTGTTCTTGTTCACCGCTGCCGTTTCATGTTGTTGACAAATTGTACTACCATTTTACTTGTGCAATCAATTGTTATTTTGTTTCTCTTATTCTGTATTACTTGTCACTCACGACGCTTGTCCACTTTGAAATCGGTGCAGCGGTGCTCAAAAAACAGCCTTTGATATCCAGCGATCGGGTAGATCCGCCATTTCAGCGGTTGTAAAGTTGTTGAAAGAGGACAGTGATGACGAGGTCGCTAGGTAGGCTGGTTTTACCCTGTCTATGGTCAGGACTTCTTAACGTCCTTTGAAATCGATGGTGACAAGTTTTTTTTTTTCTGTCCACTCGAGCACCTTGAAAGGGCCGTTACAGGGAGGCTTGAGAAGGTAGGATGTCTTCACGCCGTACGAAAACGTGCCTCACTGCAGGCATGCCTTTGCTGACAGAAGCATTGCTTGAGAAGGCAATCCCACCAGGGCAAGGACGCAAACAGGAGGCAGAGCTGAACATAACTGTCTAGATTGGGCATGTCAACAGTAGCTGGTGAAACAAATTCACCGGAGAACAGCAACGTTGTGCCACAGATCACCTCCGCAGCCGTCCAACCGAGGTCTTCCTTGAAATAGGAGTGCACGCCTAGCATGACCAGAGGAAGGTCTCCAGCGCAACAAGAGCGAGCCTGGCGGGCCATCAAGGTGGCTTTAAGTTGACGGTAAAGACGTTCAGCCATTTCATTTGGCAATGGGTTATACGCGGTAGTATGGATATGGTGGACGCCAAGCAGGCATGTCAGCTCGCGCGAGATCACATTCGCACTGTCGGCCGCGATTGGTCGTAACAGCGCTGGGTCATCTGAAGCGTGAGATGCAGCCACCGACAAAGGCGGAAGCCACTACAGGTGCCGTTGAGTGAGTGAGAGGAAGTGCTTAAAGCCAGCGGGTATACACAAACAGTCTACACAAGCGACTACGTAGCGTGCACTTCGAGATGGTGGCAGCAGGCGGACAATGTCGATCTGAATGTGATCGAACAGGGCATCAGGTGGGTGAAACCAGTGAATTATCAACTTTATGCGTCGTGTTGTCTTGGAGCGTTGACAGTGCAGACATTCGCAAGCACAATGATGCACGTCAGAGTTCACACTCGTCCACACAAAGTGGCAAGTACGGGACCCCATTTGATCCTGTTCACTACAGACATTTTCAAATCCTGCTTAATCCTGTTTAATCCTGACCCATTTATATCCTGCTTTGTCCCGAGATGGTGATGACATAGAGCTAATGAATGAAACCGTAACTAGGTTGGCTTCAGAGGCAGCAATTCAAGTGGGAGGCAAGGCACCAAGGCAACCAGTAGGCAAGCTCTCCCAAGTAACAAAGGACCTAATAAAGAAACAACAAAAAATGAGCGCCCAACTCAAGAGATAGGATAGAATTCGCGGAACTGTCAAAACTGATCAACAAAGCCAAAATAAGGGATATTCGAAACTATAACGTGAGAAAGACTGAAGAAAGCATAAAAAAGGGATGCAGCCTGAAATCAGTGAGAAAAAAACTTGGCATATAACAAACCAAGATGTATGCACTGAAAGATAAGCAGGGTAATATCATTAGCAATTTCGAGGATATAGTAAAAGCAGCGGAAGAATTCTATACTGACCTGTACAGTACCCAGAGGGGCCACAATACCTCCATTCAAAGCAGTAATGAACAGGCTGCAGAGACTCCTCCTATAACTAGCGATGAGGTCAGAAGGGCCTTGCAAGACATGAAACGGGAAAAATCGGCAGGACAAGATGGAAGAACAGTAGATTTAATCAAAGATGGAGGAGACATAACGCTTGGAGAACTGGCAGCTCTCTATGCGAAGTGTCTATCGAATGCAAGGGTCCTAGAAAACTGGAAGAATGCAAACATTATACTAATCCACAGAATGGGAGACGTCAAAGAATTGAAGAACTATATGCCCATTAGCTTACTCCAAGTTTTATATAAAATATTCACCAAAATAATCTCGAATAGAATAAGGGCAATAGAAGAATTTAGTCAACCAAGGGAACAGGCTGGCTTCAGGAAGGAATACTCTACAATGGATCACATCCATGCCATTAATTGTATAATCAAGAAATCCGCAGAGTACAATAAGCCTCTCTATATGGCTTTCAAAGATTACAAAAAGGCATTTAATTTAGTAGAGATACCAGCACTCATAGAGCCATTACGCAATCAAGGAGTACAGAACGCTTACGTAAATACCTTGGCAAATATCTACAGAGGTTCTACAGCTACCTTAATTCTACACAAGAAAAGCAGGAAGATACCTCTAAAAAAAGGGATCAGACAGGGAGGCACAATCTCTCCAATGCTTAGAAGTATTCAAGCTATTAAACTGGGAAGGCTTAGGCGTAAAGATCGACCGCGAATATCTCGGCAACCTTTGGTTTGCCGATGACATCGTTCTATTCAGCGACGATGCAGATGAGTTGCAACAAATGATTGAGGATCTTAACAGAGAGAGTGTAAGAGTGGGGTTCAAGATTAATATGCAGAAGACAAAGATAATGATAAACAACCGGGCAAAGGAACAAGGGTTCAGGATCGCCAGTCGGCCTCTAGAGTGTGTGAAGGAGTACGTTTACCTAGGTCAATTATTCACAGGGAACCCTAATCATGAGAAGGAAATACACAGAAGAATAAAAAGGGGTTGGATCGCATACGGCAGACATTGCCAGCTCCTGACTGGAAGCTTATTATTATCATTGAAAAGGAAGCTGTACAATCAACGTATTTTAACAGTGCTGACATATGGGGCAGAGACTTGACGACTGACAAAGAAGCTTGAGAACAAGTTAAGGACCGAGCAAGGAGCGATGGAACGAAGATTGCTAGGCATAATGTTAAGAAACAGAAAGAGAGCGGTTTGAATCAGACAGCAAACGGGTATAGACAACATTCTAATTGACATTAAGAGAAAAAACTGGAGCTGGGCAGGTCATGTAATGCGCAGATTAGATAACCGTTGGACCATTAGGGTTACAGAGTGGGCACCAAGAGAAGGAAAACGCTATCGAGGACGACAGAAGACTAAGTGGAATGATGAAATTGGGAAATTCGCAGGCGCTAGTTGGAATCGGTTGGCACAGGACAGGGGCAATTGGAGATTGCAGAGAGAGGCCTTCGTCCTGCAGTGGACATAAAACAGGCTGATGATGACGAGTCCTGTTTAATCCTGCCCTATATAACCCAGTCCTGTTTGCCCCTGTTCAGAACTATTTTTTGCTACATTCGTACCAGGTCCTTTCAGAATGAATTCATGTCGCTTAATATA
Source organism: Dermacentor albipictus (assembly GCF_038994185.2). NCBI lineage: Eukaryota > Metazoa > Arthropoda > Arachnida > Ixodida > Ixodidae > Dermacentor > Dermacentor albipictus. The sequence goes on along the minus strand of NW_027225628.1, from coordinate 313,238 downwards.
GTAATTCACTCTTTAAACCTATTTTGTACACTTGTCTATTTGCGATCAGCATTGAAGACAAGTAGGTCTGCATTATGCTTGCTCCAAGAATGCCACTTTCACATATAGGTTTGCCTGGCACTTTGCTCGATACAAAGAGGAACACAATTTTCGGCATAAATTGATTAGCACTGCCGACACTCATGTGATACATCATGAACAAGTTTTGTATGACCTACAAGTACGTTCTCCATGTATGACCTGCAAGAAAATGCACCCAGAAAAAGAATGTACCTCACTTTCATATTTACTACAAGTATGCAAATGTAATTCTTGCAAGTTTAGTACATGTTTGATTACTCGTACTCTTCTTACTGCAGTGCTTTTTTGCTGCAATGGTTTGTTCACAAATTTACAGTAAAGCGTAATTTTGAGGTGGAATATGTCAGGCAAAGTATTGGCATGTACTTGTATATGAAAAAGATAAGTACACTAGAACCCCGCTGTTAACGTTCCTCACTGCTGCGTTTTCCCGGCTGCTAGGTCCTTTTCATGCGGTCCCGGCATAGCTTCCATAGGATCCAATGTACAAGGAACCCCGCTGTTACGTAGTAGCTGTGAAAACGTTCCCGCGTGATACGTCACAACTTAGCACCCCGAACCTGCCTGGACTACAGCAGGCAAGGCGCGTCAACCGCCATTTTGGCTTTTGACAAGTTTTGGCCTGGCTTGGCTATAGAACTGGCTGCAAGAAGCCGCACGCCAGTTCGATAGGCCACCACTAAGTGGCCATTCGTGAAAAATGCTCTCACTATCATCACTGTGATTACAGTCACCGCATGGTTTTTGGACAAGTCGACTCACGGAGGAAGGAAACTCGGGAGAGGCCCTGACGTCACTCTTTGTGAAGCCGGAAGTTGGCGTTGCTCCGCCTTTCGTGCCAGCTCTCCTCTCTTGTTTACATTTCTCGCGAAGCCGCGCCGCTCGCAACCGGGCTGCTCGGACGCGCGCGCTCCGCAGCAACACTGAACAATCGTTAGCACGTTAGCATGATTATGCCAAAGAGGGCAAAATTTCCCGCGGATATTCTTTCGTCCGTTGCCATTGCCGTGGCGCGGTGACTACGAGGAGCACGAGCCGCATGATGCCGGGGAGTTGCCAAATCCTGGCTTTGGAGAAGCCGTCGCAGCTCTGGAGTTCCTCCTCAGGTACGTCGCACCTCACAGCGACGCTGACAGCAATGCGGCCTTCCAGGCTATTGAGAAACGTGTGGTGATTTCTAGCGAGCGAAAGAAACGGCAAGCCACCATTCCAGACTTTTTTAAGTCCTAAGCGCACTCAGTGGAAATAAATTGTCTATAGTGGAAGCTGCAATTTTCATTCATTTTCGGAGCTTTGCTCACTGTTGTGTTTTCCCGGCTGTTACGTTTCTTTCCCCCGGTCTGGTGAAAAACGTATGAACGGGGTTCCACTGTATACTTTACGTAGGTATTTCTGTACACCCACTTGAGCTTTCATCAAGCGTGAAGTCCTCCGGTTTAAGCAAAAGCATGTCATACATGTCACAAGCACCGTTTATTGGCCCTTCTAATGGTATTTCGATGAACCCAGTCGGCGAGAGAAGACCGCTGGAATGTGTTGCATGGGTGAGAGCGAGCAGGGCACCTGAAAAAGTAAAGCCAACAATTCATTTTCACTCATGCAACAGGTTAACACATAGGCGAAAGCGGTTTTGCCTATGTTCACACAGGTAAGAAAAGTTCAGCATTTAGATCATAGGAGATAATGAACAAATCTTATTGAAAAATATGTGGTTTCATGCAATGCCTAGGTTTCAAGGGAACAAGGATTACTGTGGGAGAATAAGTTGTCATAATTAGCAGGCTACTCAAACAAGTGTTCTAAAACAAGATGGACACACTGTTTGATTAACAATAATTACTAGTATCGAAGCAACTGAGTACAAGCATGAAATGTACCTTTAAAAACTACGACAGGTTGAGATAATAAATTACTCAGGAACTAAACCCTTATTAAAGGGAAAATCAGACATCTACCCGTTCGTAGCAATTGCTACAAAGGAAACCCCATACGGGTTCCTCAAAAGAAAAGCCTCAGAGTTGAAAAAAAATTTGTCCTTGCCCGGGACTCGAACCGGGGACCACTGCCTTTCCGGAGCAGCCGGTCTACAATCTGAGCTAACCAGGCGGCTAGCAATTTTTCTTCAACTCCGAGGCTTTTCTTTCGGGGAACCCGTATGGGTGTCCTTTGTAGCAATTGCTACGAACGGGTGGATGTCTGAATTTCCCTTTATTAATTACTTCTTTCTAGCTTGCAGGTTTCCGCAGAACTACTACGTCAAACTAAACCCTTCTGCCAGCAAAGTAAATACCATAGTGTAGCGCCTTTGGCATTGCGCTGCTCAGGCAGAGGGCATGGGATCAAATCCCGGCCACAATGGCTGCATTTCGATGGCAGGGAAATGCAAAAACCACTATGTAAGGTACATTGGGTACACATTAAAAAAGACTAGAAATCCCATCAACTTGAAGTTTGTGATATGATGATGTGAGCCCAGGCCTCAAACATACAGGGATGGCACAATGAACACGGAGAGGCTTTAAAGACATGGGGACGGGACTAGGGTAACGTACACGATAAAACACACAGTTCACTTCATGAGTGTCTGTCGCTTAGGTAGTCAAGCACAGCGTCAATGTAGGAAGGCAACTTATCGCGTGTCGGTATCAAACACACAAGGCACGAAGAGACGCAACGATGAATCTGCAGCAGCAGGGAGGCGCAGGGGCTGGAGGCCGGGGCGGATGCCCGGCACACGACCAGCCACTCGCGTGAAAGCTGGGTCAGGACGTCTGCCCACCAGTGTAGTCCGTCCGAAAGGGTTGGCAGTACCTGAACACGCCGGCATCGGATGCTTGCCCAGCAGTGGAGCAGGCCGGTTGAAGCCCAAGGACAGCCCGGCCTGTTCTGACAGCACACCCAGGAACACCGACCTTGGGTAGACGAACTGCTCGGCTCGTTCGGCACAGAAGGCCAGCCCAGGCAGCTCAGGCAGTTCACGTGGCTGCCGCTTCGGCCCAGACACCGGCCCTTCTCTTCCTCTTCGTCCGTCGCCGCCCCACAGCAGTCACGCACATTCGGCCACGCCATTCAAATAGTCCAAACTCCTATGAGTTTTCCCCGCAAGTTTAAGAAGTCGAGGAGGGCAGCACTACGGAGTATCAAGAGTCGCACAGTTCATGCTACAACTTTCATGTCACATTGATCCGGGTCTGTAGCTATTCTGCTTAAATAGTCTGCACCAACGTTGTCACAGCCACGAAAATACTCTACATGAAAGTCGTAATTCATAAGCAGTAAACTCCAACGGAGTACACGACTGTTCAAGTGCTTCGCAGAATTGAGGTATCGCAGCGGTTAGTGGACGGCCTGCAGGATCAACAGTTTACCGTAAAGGTATACATGAAATTTCTGCACCGCCAAACTATGGCAAGGCACTCCCTCTCAACTGTGGAGTAGGCAGCTTCACGTGGCAGAAGCTTCCGGCTAGCGTAGGACACAGGATGCAAACGCCTGTCGTGTTCTTGCAAAAGAACTGCTCTGAGACTTCTCGAAGAGGCGTTCGTGCGCAGCACAAAGCGTTTGCTCAAGTCTGGAGCCTTTAGTACAGGCTGCTGTGACAACAGCTCCTTTAGTCGCATAAATGCCTCTTCGTGCGGTGTCTGCCAATTCAGCCAGTTCGGAAAGCCCTTCTTCGTAAGGTCAGTGAGTGGATGGGCAAGCTCAGCATAGTTCGGAACAAAGTCCCGGTAATATCCTGCGAGCCCTAAGAAGGCCCTGAGCTCCTTCTTCGTTTCAGGTCGTTCAACAGTGTTGATCTTATTGGCGGTGTCTTTCATGGGCTGTAAAATGCCTTGTCCTAACACATGGCCCAAGAAGCATGTTGGTGGGGAGCCAATTTCACTTTTCTTGGGTTTTATGGTTAGTTTGGCTGTGCGCACTCTGTGAAACAAGCAATTTAAGGTCTTTAAATGCTTGTCCCATGTTTCTGTGGCCATAAGGACGTCATCGAAGTAATAGTAAACACGAGATACATCTCCGACAACCTGCCTCGCTTCATCTATGGGTTGAAGACAGCAGGTGCTGTCTTAATGCCAAAACGCATGTACTTAAATTGGTGCAGTCCAGAGTCGCATCAAAACGCGGCTTTGGACTTCGGGGCGGCCATGGGTACTTACCAGTATTCTTTTGTGAAGTCAAATTTAGAAAAATAATGACTTCCAGTGGGCTTCGCGAACATCATCCCTGCTCTAGGAATGGGCTCATAGTTGGGAACTGCAGTTCGATTACCGGATTTCCATGACTGTAAGTCCACTTGAATGTAAGTAGACCGCCCCCCATATCGCGCGACAGGAAAAAAAAAGAGCATACCCGAGGGCGCATTCCATAACGAAAATTTTTTCCTAGCTGGCATGGTCACTGGACTAATATTCACTTGTGCCATCATCCTCACTAGTGCTGCCATCGTCATCGCTGCTATGGTCCTATAATGCGTCGTCATCCAACGAAATTCCACATTTGGCAAACGACCGCACTACGACATCTTGTGGCACAGCAGTCCACGCCAAATGCACCAAGCACACGCAGCCGACAGGGAGGCTCTTTTGACGGGTCCCGTTGGCGTAAGTTCGTGGTCTTCTGCCGCCACCCACTCGTACTCACGGCGGAGAAGGTTCTTAAAAGGCGAAGATCCGGGCTTGTTTCATGACCATGTCGCACTTCACTGGCAGGGACCGATCATGCACTTGAACGACGTACCCCGCAAGCTTAGCTTCCAGCTCCGGAAAGCGTCCCGATTTCGGTCCGTGGAAAATTCTTCGCTTGCCGTCACAGGTGAAAATTTTGCTTTGCTACAGTCGCCACTCTCGCACCACCCGTTCAGAAACATTGAACTCGCGGCCTGCTGCGCAGTGATTCGTTTCTTCGGCATAAAGGATGGCAGCCCTCTTGAACGCTGCTGTGAATGAGGGCCGAATGTTTAGTGGGCCTGGAGCACTCATGGCAACTGAGGAAGCATGGAAGCAGCACGTAGCCGACAGTCGAGCGCATCAAACTAAGAGCTACAGGGAAACAAAAACATGTGGGCGACATCTGCTCTTCCATGAACTATTGATACCTCCTGCAAGCGCCGCCGCTGTGGGCGTGCTGCCGCAAATGGAACAGCGGCACTTCCATCGACTATCAACACCCCCATGAGTGTTGTGTGTGCTGTAAAACTCTTTAAAATGTTGAAAAAACCCTTCCGAAAAGCAAACAAATGCGCAGAATAGTGAAAACTACGGGTAGGGCCATACAGCAAACATAAAATTGTAACTACTTGTAGCTCCCCTGATATCTCGTTATTCTCGCCTTTTTGGCAGTGCCATATTTTCCTTTCGATTGTAAGTCGACCCCCCCCCCCCCCACTTCAGATTTTCAAATTAAAATAAAAACAGGTCGACTCACAATCGTGTAAATACTGTAAGTTGTTGAAAGTCTACGTAGAGGTGCGCTGTGCCATCTTTCTTTTTGACTACTGCAACGGGTGCCTGATATGATGACTGATTTTTCTATGATGCCCAACTTCAGCATGTCCTGGACTTCTTGTTCCAAGGCATTTTTGACAGCAAATGGCATGGGGTATCGCCGGACTTGTATGGGCACAGTAGTAGTCAGTTTCAAATGACATTGCAGGATATCAGTCTTTCCAGGTAGATCGGAGAATACATCGTCATAGGTTGTAAGGGTAGCTTCAACGTGGAGTTGCTGATCCATAGTCAGTTGGTTTGAAATGGCGACGTCTTTTGACATCTGCGTTCGGACGAGTGATGGGTAAGGCAGCGTTGTCTTTTCAGCCTCTAGATCTGTCGCATCATTTGTACCCCTCGTTGCCGCGGTTACCTCAAGCAATTTGCTGTTGGGTCGTTCTTCATATTTTTTTCAACATATTTATGTCAAATACCATTGTCTTGCTCCCAAGGTCAACAACATAGTCCAATGAACTTTTCGTTTCTACAACGTTGAAAGGTCTCTTCCACATGAGTACAGTAAACTCCCAGTTGTACGAACGTCGGTTTATCAAATATTTCAGAATAACAAACTTTTTAAAAATCCCCGGTAGTTTTCTTATAGATTCTATGCAAAAATGTTTCACTTAAACGAATTTCGGAACAGTCAATATTTCAGTTTAACGAACTCGATCAGAGGACGAAGGCTTATTTTTACAATCAGTTCAATGAAGTTTTGCGCCCTGCACTGCAGGCGCAACCGATGCCCACGGTCATCAAACCGCTGCTCCAGCAGCAATGTAACGTCGCTGGTGCTACAGCGCCCCTGGGGCAAAGCGGCGATCTGTCACACGACCAACCACATGGTGTTTTTTTCCGACCGGCTAGTCGTGGCATGGTTGTCGTTTCTTTATTTCCAGTCTCATCGGTTCCACGTGTGCCCATAAACAACCAACGTGGTTTTTTTCATCGGCTCTGTTCAGCCATCCAGTTTTAAGTAACAACGGCAATTCGCGTGCCCACTTTCGAGATGAGTGCGACGAAACCGAAGCGGTTGTCTCTCTCGGACAAGCTGGAAATCCTTGAGCGCCTGGACAACGGTCAAAGGCAAGTGGACATTGCAAAGCACTATGGAATTGCACTGTCAACGTTGTCAACGATTGTGAAACAAAAATTGAAGCTTGAAGGAGAAAGATCGATCAATCCCACCAGGAACCGACTCTGCACGGGGTACTTCACAGAAGTGGACGATGCCGTTGCAGTATGGCTTCGCGACCTACGATCTCAAAGCATTCCAGTGTCCGGCTCGATGATACAGGGCAAAGCGAAGGAATTTGCCTTTCTTCTGGACGTTCGTGGCTTCGAAGCAAGCAGTGGATGGCTTACACGATTCTGGGATAGGCATGGGATCGCGTGGAAAACGATTTGCGGCGAAAGCAAGGATGCCGACCAAGAGGCAGCGAGAACCTGGAGGGATGAAAAACTTCGCGATACTATCATTATCGGATATTCACTTGACGACGTTTACAATGTGGATGAGACTGGTATGTTTAATCGGACTCTTCCAAACAAGACAATGGCTTTCAAGGACGACAGTTGCAAAGGCGGGAAGCAGTCAAAGGTTAGAATTACGGTGCTCTTGTGTTGCAATGCCAATGGCACCCACAAGCTCAAGCAGCTAGTGATAGGGAAGTACGCGAAACCACAATGTGTTAAAGGTCTCCCTTCACTGCCATGTACCTATAAAAGCAACCAAAAGGCATAGATGACCAGGAATGTATTCAGCGAATGGCTCCTGACCCTGAACGAATAAATGAAGAAGGCAAAGAGAAACATTCTTCTGATAGTGGACAATTGCTCAGCCCACCCTGTTGATGTCCATTTCAGCAATGTGCGTGTCGAATACCTCCCGCCTAACTGCACAGCTGTGCTTCAACCGCTCGACCTGGGCATCATTCAAAACATGACGGTGGAGTACCGACGGCGGCTGGTTAAGTAGATTTTGATTAATCTGAGGGTTGGCAGCAATGCCCCCATCAACGTCAGGCAGGCAGCCGAGATGGTGACAGGCTCCTGGTGGTCAGTAACTCTGGCTACCATTAGAATCTGCTGGCAGAAATCTGGCCTTTCCCCTGAGCAATGAATGCAAGCCTAAGGAACAGCGCAACGAGATGATAGACTCCGTGATGTGAACAGAGATCTGTCATCAGCTGGAGGTCGATAGCAATGCTTCGTTTGAAGACTATGCACAGTGCGACAGTGCACTGATTACCTGTGCTGGACAGACGGATCTGGAGATTGTTTCCAGTGTTCGTCCTGAAGAAGGAGAGTGCGTTGAAGAAGAGGGAGCCAGTTTCAAGCCTTATAACTCTAGCTAAGGTTGTAGGGTGCATTGGAAAGTTGAGAGACTGTCTCTCAATAGCAAGCTGTGCCAGAAGAAGTGTACAAAAACATTGACTCTTTGGACAGTTTTGTTACTTCCTGTGCTCTAAAAGTACAAGTGCAGAAGAACACAGATTATTTTTCTAAGTGAGAAAGGCAGCATTATAACTGTTATGAACCTTGTACTTGTTGATATGTAGAAATTCCATTTCACACATTTGTAACACTATGGATGCCATGTCTTTTGCTCCATGAATTGCACTTCAAACTTTTGACTCTGTATGCCATGTCTTATGTTGGTCTAGTGAATATTCAGTTTAGTGAACTTTCAGTTAATGAACTATTTCCTTCGGTCCCTTGAAGTTCACTCAAGTGACAGTTCACTGTATCAACTTATTCCTTTCACCAGGCAGCAGAACAAGTACTTTGTCTCCAGGAGTGAGCTCTCACATCTTGGCTTTCCTGTCATAATACGTCTTTTGTTGCTGCTTCTCTTCCGTGAGTTCTTGCGTGGCGATGGCACACGTACACTCTAGCCGTTGACCCAGTTCCACAATGTATTCACAAGATTTTGTGTCGTTATCCAAACGGGGATTTGTCCACAATTCCTTTAGCACAGCCATCGGACCACGGACATAGTGACTATACAGTAGTTCAAATGGCGAGTAACCGATGCTGCTCTGTGGCACTTCTCAGTATGCGAAGAGTAGCGGGCCGAGGTAGTGGTCCCAATATCTAGGCCGCTCTTGGCACATCCAACCTGGCGCACATTTTAATGTGCCGTTAAATCATTCCACTTATCCATTTGCCATGGGGTGGTACGGTGTGGTAGGCAATTGCTTAAATGACAGAAGATGACTGAACTCCTTCATCACAGCTGACATGAATTAGGATCTGCGGTCGCTGACAATCTCCCGCAGTAAGTCCACTCGGGAAAACATTTCGACGAGTCCTTCCACAAAAGTTCTCGACTCGGTAGATGGCAGGGCGATAGCGTCAGGGCATCTGGTGGCAAAGTCAACCATAGTAAGGATGTAACGGTTGCCTTTATCTGAAGTTGGAGATTAAGGACCAATAATGGCGATGCCTACGCGAGCAAAGGGAGTGTCAATTACAGCCATCGTGACCAGTGGTGTGTGTCTGACTAAATGTGTGGCAACGTTCGTTGACAGACGTCCGACGATTTAACAAACCGTTTCGTCTTCAACGGGACCCATGGCCAGTAAAATTCAGTAACGATTCGATCCACCGTTCTTGTCACACCCTGGTGACCGGCGAGGATCTCTTCATGAGCCAACTACATCACCATCCGCCTGAGATCTTTTGGCACCACTAGCTGATCGAGAATTTTTCCCACCTGACAGTGTGTGCTTCCTGCATAAAATGTCATCCTGTAAGCAATATTCACTTGCGCGGCCATCTGCGCTCATCATCTTACCGACCTTTTCGAAGCGTCTCCTCAGAGACCCATCGTCCTTCTGCAAAGCTTTTAATTCCCTCTCGTGCATTTGAACATCCTGGCAGGCTCACAAAAATTGCAATAGGATGATGTGGGCCCACGCCTCAAACATGCACGGATGGCACAAGGAACAAAGAGATGCTTTAGTAATGACACGGGGATGGGACTAGGGTAACGTACACGATAACACACACGGTTCATTTCATGAGTGTCTGTCGCTTAGGTAGTCAAGCACAGCGTCAATGTAGGAAGGCATCTGATTGCAGGTCAGTTAAAAAATAAAATTAAATTATGGGGTTTTACGTGCCAAAACCATTTTCTGATTATGAGGCACGCCGTAGTGGAGGACTCCGGAAATTTTGACCACCAGGAGTTCTTTAATGTGCACCTAAATATAAGTACACGGGTGTTTTCGCATTTCGCCCCCATCGAAATGCGGCCGCCGTGGCCGGGATTCGATCCCGCGACCTCGTGCTCAGCAGCCTAACACCATAGCCACTGAGCAACCACGGCGAGTAATTGCGGGTCGGTATTACACACTCACGGCACCAAGAGACGCAACGATGAATCTGGAGCAGCATGTGGCGCAAGGGCTGGAGGCCGGGGTGGATGCCCGGCACATGACGAGCCACTCGCGTGACAGCTGGGTCGGGATGTCTACTCACCACAGGGTAGTCTGTTGAGAAGGCTTGGCTACACTGGAACACGCAGGCGTCGGATGCTTGCCCAGCAGTGGAGCAGGCCAGTTGAAGCCCAAGGACAGCCCGGCCTGTTCTGCCAGCACACCCAGGAACACCAGCCTTGGGTAGACGAAATGCTCGGCTCGTTCAGCACCGAAGGCCTGCCGAGGCAGCTCAGGCAGTTCGCGTGGCTGCCGCCGCAGCCCAGACACCGGCCCTTCCCTTCCTTTTCGTCCTTCGCCGCCCCACAGCAGTCATGCGCATTCGGCTGCGCCATTCAAATAGTCCAAACTCCTATCACAAAGTTATAGCAACCGGGAGAAATTTCAAGATAAGCAAACTCACAAAAGTAGAAGGCCCTGGCCATGCAAAGACCATATAAAGCCTTTCAAGGTAGGTGGGAGCAGCTGCTAAATTTCTTGCAAAAGCTAAATATAGCAGAAGCAGTTTTGGTAGATCACTTTTGCAAGGTATTGTACTATTTGGCACCCGACATGGTGGGCATCTACGAGCAACAGCGATTCTTGCACAAATCGTAGCAAACACTGTTGCACATAGGCATTGACGCGTCCAAAGCCTAGTCACACACTATATCGCGAAACTACTCGTACAACAAAAAAGAAATCAACCGGCAGTACTGCCCAAGGGCCGAGATGTTGTAGCCATGCTTTCTGCTTGATTATGTGCCACTGTTTCTTCCACCGTTTTTGACTGGCTTATCCCGTACTGATAACGCGGGTGGAGATCACTATGACCGCTGACGAAGTGTGATTAGAAACGGCATCAGAAAAGGCATGGTAAGAAAACTGCAGCCCTGAACTTGTTAATAAAGAAAATACCTATAGCATAAAAAACATTATTTATTTATTTACTTTCGGGGCCCTGAGGCACTACAGAAAGGAGTGGGGGAAACATAAACAATTTGTGCAACTAACATTAAATTTAAGCAAAGGCATGTTGAATGGCGTTGTTGAACTTGGCAGTGTCCGTGATGGCAACGATGGCAGTGGGAAGATGGTTCCATTCCGTGCTTGTTTGGGGAATGAAAGAAGCACTCTAAAGATTAGTCTTACCTGAAGGCACGCCTACTTTAAGGCAATGATCTGACCGAGATGAAATGTAAAACGGCTGCGTGAGAAGCTGCTATTTTAATGGAGGGTTGAAGTGGAAAATTTTCTGAAATAGCGATAAGCGAGCACATTTTCTACGAGATGAAAGATCGGGTAAGTTTAGGGTATTTTTCATTGATGTAACGCTGGAATGACGCGAGTAATTTGATAAAATAAATCTAGCTGCACGGTCTTGGATTGATTCGAGAACTAAGGTTAGAGTGGTTTGCGTGGGATCCCATATGGCGCATGCGTATTCGAGCTTTGAGCACACCAATGTTCAGTAAATAATTACTTTAAGGGATGAAGGCGCAGATGCAAAATTACGACGCAGGTATCCAAGCATGCGGTTAGCATTATTACAGACGTACTCAATGTGGGTGTGCCATGAGAGGTTATTTGTGATATGAAGGCCAAGATACTTGCATGAGTCAACAGGCCTTAGCTGATTACTGTTAAGAAAGTATAGGCGCGTGTCACTGCATTTTGAATGGCGGGAAATTCGCGTAGCTTTACATTTCGTTACGTTATGTTGCATTGGCCATTTACTGCACCAGAGTGACACATTATTCAGATTGTTTTGCTGTTTGCATGCATCATCTGGATTAGTAATATTATGGAAAGTACGCAGTCGTCAGCGAAGAGCTTAATAGAGGAAGAAGTAATGCAGTCAGGGAGGTCGTTAATATAGACGAGGAAAAGCAATGGAACCAGCACCAATCCTTGCGGCACTCCCGACGTAACAGCAGAGGAAGAAGAGTAATGATTAGCTGTTACACACTGTGTTCTGTTAGTCAGGAAGTCTCTAATTCAAGATAAGACGTTAGGATCAATATTAAGTTTGCTGAGCTTAAGTATCAACAAATTATGTGGGACCGTATCAAATGCCTGGGCAAAATCCAGGAAAATGCAGTCAGCATCAAAACCTAGGCCAGCATTAAAGAACAGGTCATTGGTAAATGATAATAGCCGAGTTTCACATGAAAAGTGCTTCTAAATCAGTGCTGACAAGGGTTAAAAAATGAATCTGTTTCTAGGAAATTAACTACCGTAAAAACCGGACTATAGGTCGGACCGGAATATAGGTCGATCCCCCAACTAACGAATTCTCAAAATGAAAAAAAAAAAAATTCAATGGCAAAAGTACCGAAAGACATGACACCCTTACCGTGAAACAAATGCGACTCAGGGGGTTGCACAATGGTGACAGTATTTATTTAAATGCTGCTCGCATGTGCACCTGGCCAAATTTATAGCGGTATCGCGCGACCATCGACCCGCGTGCTTGTCATCACCTTATTAACGGCTCTGAGCAGCGAAACAAACGAGATATGCGCATGTGTACACATGCCCTTACTTTCGCTATTTCGCCGCTCCGTGCCGTGATGACAAGGTGCTGACAAACACGCGGGTCTATGGTCGCGCGATACTGTTAAAAATTGGCAGGGTGTACAGTACAGAGAAGGGCACGAAGTGCGCAAGCACTACTCCGAATCAGAGCAACGCCTTTGATCAGAGTCGGATGACGAGTGCTTCTCGCTGCCCAGTCCATAGGCGCGTGCGATCTCTACCGCTTTCAAACGGATGCATTCGGCAGTCACAGGCAGCGATCTTACACGCAGCTCTCGGACGGACTCCGCAACCTTGCCTTCCAGTTCTGCAGTCCGCTGCGATCCGGCACGAAATGACGTTTTCTTTTGGTTGCTGCAAGTTGTAATACGTTGCTTTTGCCTCCGGCACTACCGAATGCATTTTCGGATACTTCAAGTTAGCGCTGTGCCGCCAGGTTGCTGCGGGCTTCCGCGTACTCAATCGCCTTTTTCTTGAAGGCGACGGTGAATTGACGTCGGCTTCCGCTCATTTTGAAACAAAACGAAAATGCAGCCTTTAATTAATATAACTTTGCGACAATGGAAACGCAAAATGCCGGTGCCACAACGTCGCCATAGACGCCGCGCTGCTGCTGATGGCAATGGCGGCTGTTTACTTATAGTGCCTAGAATATACTGGCTAGTGTGCCGTGCATCCGCTCTTTTCAATGGAGGAGCGTGGCGCCGCCTGC
>NW_027225627.1:310000-427000 GCF_038994185.2 Dermacentor albipictus | reverse complement strand
AGAGAGAAGAACGACACGCAAGTAAATAACCATTGTGTCACAGTCAGTGGCGCACCGACGGGGAGGAGGACGTTCGGAGTTGTAACGCCCCTTCCCAGAGGTCAACCAGCCCCCACCCCCTCCCCATCTCAGCGCCTTACCCAACAGACCCAACTGAGAGCCTTCATGAAGCCAGCAAACGCATAAGGTATAGGTGTCCTCAGACCAACACCTCGGTCGGCATATCCGTTCAAGAAATAAGTTGATAAATACCATCGACTTTTTGTAAGCTATTTTCCTCAAAAGCTCCCATTGCTTGTATCCTAGAGTTAGAAGATGTTTGCACCAAACTACAGCGTCAACCTGCCGTGACGTTAGCCGGTGTTTTACAACGACGAACCGTCTTTTCTGCGGAAAACGAGGATAGCTTTCAGTGGTGGCGTGGCCTGAAGGAGCCATTATTCTGTATGCAAAGCGTGCTGGACCATGACATCTGAAATTGGGTAACGCCACCAAATCTCGGAGGCCACGGGCGGCCTCATGTGGAGAACTAATAAGGCTGGCTGTAGGCAGTACCCGGGCTCGATCTATACACCTTTTCATTGGGCGAGGAGGAAAGGGCGCGCGGCAAGCCTTTCCTCCTCTCTGGCTTGTGCGATTTGGCGCGGCGCTGCTTGAAAGTATTGCTGTCGCGTACTGCGGAACGATTTCGAGATGTTTTAGCTCGTACTTTGTGAAATTTACGCAATGTCCGTTCATATAAGGTAGTCAGGGAAGCCTTTCGGGGCATCGGTAACTATACAGTACGCGGAAATGTCTCTTGGGGGCGCGAACATGGGACGCACATTATCAGCCGCGGTGTGTGTATGTGTTCTGAATTACTTTGCGTATATCGGTTTTAATTCAACGAGGAGTACCAGCACCTCTGTATTGCGAGCATGAAATGGTAAAGCTGCTCACTGTCTGATCGCTTGGCGTAGGGACTTAAACATAAGAGCGCATGCTAGTGTACTGCCAACCTAAGGCAATCATGAAATATCTAAGCGGCAGGCGCTATCAAATATTTGTGATGCACAGGCATCGTTCTCACGCATTTAAAGTCTAGTAGGCTTGAAATCACTATATGTCTACGCTAGCCTCCTGCATGAAGCCGATGGCGCTGCTCAACACAGCGATCACTGTGGTTGCGTGGTGAACCAGCATGATACATATATAAGCTATGTGCTTCGGCATTGCCATTTTGGCCTGCAAAGCCACAATATCCGAGAGGGATCGTATACAAAGAATGTGATGACTTTTTTTGAGGACAAATTTTCGTAATGCATGTGAGGGCGTCGCAGTGAATGGAACGAACACAACCGGAAAAAGAAATCGGTTATCATCCTTTTTCTCAAAAAGAAAGAGAAAACGTGCTAACGCCGCAGTACGACTTCGCATAGTCACGCAGCACAACGTTTATAGATCTATAAAAGTTGATGCCGCATGCTTGGACCAAGCGCTATACGCAACAAAGATACTTTTAATCCAGCCCCTACCACTGCTTAAACGCTCGCGCAGTTCGTAAACGGTCGCTTTGCTGGACAAGTATACACTATAAGGTACTAACCAAAACTATTTTATTCATGGGTGGAAACCTCATCCACCGAACCAAGTAGTCACGCAATTTAATCTGCAGCTAACAGTTTGAACGCTTCTCAAAGTATAACAGCGCACCTTCTACCGTAGTAGAATGGTACACATGCTGTTACGATCGTCGCGTATGTTTCATTGCTCCTACACTGCAGCTTAGAACTGGAAGATAATACTGCAATAAGGTCACATTAGTGAATGGAACTTTCAGAAATTCACAATTGATCTCCGAGGCTGATTGTAGGCTCAAACATGCGCGCCCACATCGCTCTGCGTGCTTCGTCCGCCTCAACGCCAGCAGAAAGTCCGACCATGCCGACTTAAACCGCTTCAGTACGCCTCACAGAACCGTTTACCACGTAGGCGACGCCACGTCACACTAAATAGACCGCGCTAGCGCGAGAACAAACACCAGAAACGAGCGCCGAGCGTACGCCTGTCATGCAAAACGGAGCGCTCGCCCAAGCCAGCATGCCGACTGCCCATAGATGGCGCTACTGCGTAGCAATAGGGGGCGCCCACGAAAAAACGGTGTATACAGGCTGTCCCAACTGTCATGCACCAAGATTTAAAATCATGCGAATTCCGCGTAGCTGGGGATAACCAAGGTAATGTTGCTTGCCGTCGCTTTGAGATGCTCGAATTGTTTTTTGAATTCTGCCTAATTCCATAATTAGTCTTAATTATGCAATAAAATTCTCATATATTATAATTAGATAAGAAAGTATCAGTGAGAAAGTTGTAGAGCAGCATAAAAAAGCTCCCTATGCAACTTTCTGTTGCTCAATGCGTGCTACATAAAAGTGTTTTTCCGAGCGTGAAAGAAGCCCTCGAATACACGCAAAGTGCCTCGAGCGGCCAGTCGCGCGGCAATTTCGCATGTATTCGCGGGCTTCATTCATGTTTCGAAAAACACTTCATGTAGCACGTATTTAGCAAGAGAAAGCTGTATCGGGAGTTTTGCGTGTCACTCAACAATTTTCTCACTGACACTTCTTTATCTAATTATAATATTTGAGAAATTGATTGTTTAATTAAGACCAATTATGTAATTAGGCAGAATGCAAAAAATAATCTGAGTGTCTCCAAGCGACGGCAAATAGCATTGCTTCAATTGGTTCTGTCCAGCTACGTGACATTGGCGTATCTTTAAACCTTGGTGCATGATACCGTATTTTCGCGATTTTAAGCACCCCCTGATTCTGAACACCCCCGCTCTATTTTCGCGAGAAAATTGGGAAAAGAGTTTGCATGCGAATCTAAGCACCCCCCTATTTGTCAGGAAGAGCGCGTAGCCAAGGCCGCCAAGCGCGCTTGCTCACTCTGTCATTGAGCCGGAGCCGTCGGAGTCCCGAGGTGTCACGGCGGCCGCGGCGCGAGTACGCCGTACAGCCGGACTGTACGGCTGTACGGCGAAAGCTGCAGAAAGCGTCCCCATCAACCATCGCAAAGTGCATTTCGGACGCTTGGAAGCGGCTCCAAGTGGACATTGTGGTGAAATCATTTAAGAAGTGCTCGATCACAAGCCACTTCGACGGAACGGAAGACGACCGGCATGCCGTGGGATACCAAGAGTGGTTCAAGCGGTGCGATGAACTCGAGTGGCAGTGATAGTGACTGAGCATCCGACACAAGCGGTGGGTTCACACTCTGCACCGGTTTTCTTTTGAATGTCTGCAAAATAAAATGTTATTTCTCGCACCCGTCTCGTCATGATGTCGCAGCGAAAAGAGGAACGCGGGGGGGGGGAGGTCATTCTAGATTTTTCGAATCTAAGCACCCCCCCCCCCCCCTTCACTTTGGGCATTGCGATCGTGAAAAAAAGGGGCTGCTTAGAATCGAGTAAATACGGTAGTTGGGAGACCATGTATAGTGGAAATTGAAACGAAACTCGCGTGGTCGAATTGGCCTTTTTCGTGACAGATCGGGTCTCCACCGTGCTGGCGGAAAGCACTAGTGCCACGTGAATTCGCCAGAACTGCGTCGCAGCGACAGAGATCTTTATTTTGCGTTTACTGCACACAGTGAGGTGGGATCTTCTTTGCCTGATGAGATATAGGTGAAAGGTAGTGCCGGAAAATGGCTATAAAGTCAGATTACAACGCTCCATACCAATTCAATCACATGTGTTTTGTTTTCCAACCAGCCCGTACACCGCCTTTCGCTGGGCTCGTTCTGCACGTGAGGCCAGACATGCACTTGGCCAAGTGCAAAATTTATTGGCATTCTGCAGAAAAAAAAAAAGACTGATTGGTGTGGCGCATTGTCCCTTCATTTTCTGGCATACCTCCTGTATACTTTCTGCATAGAAAAGGTGATCGTACATAGCTGGACGCTGTGAGCGCAAAAAGAAGACGTCTGGCTGTGCATGATGAATTTGGGTGGCACTGTTTCACTGTTTCATTTACGTTGCACCGGAGAGATGACGACACGGCGGAAAGGAAAAGAAAAATTCGCCGATCAAAGACATGCCCTTGCGGCAGTAGGAAGTGGTTTGCCTGAAGCTCTAACCACGGAGCTGTTGCGTAGTTTGCGGACAAGGCAGTGTTAGTGAGCGGCGACGCAGACCCGGAGTGGTGGCGTCTCTGCGCGTATTTCGGAGGCCTAAGGCATGTAGGTAATACGCTCACGAACCACAGTTCGAGCTGCCTTAAAGCTTGTAAATCGGAGTTGCGAAAGTGCGATGCATGTAACTCTTCAAATTGTGTTTCGTATAATTAGAACCCACTTACTCTCAACTGTTCTTAATACCCTTCACATTTCCCTTTACACCTCCGTAGCTACAATTTGTAAAATGCAATATGTTCCGTTAAGTAATTCGTTCAAAACCGAATTAGTGATTTTTTTTTTACCGAGTCGACTATGCATTTCGATTTCTCTTGCAAACAATGTCCGCCTGTTTCAGCAATACAGCACAAGAATTAGAATTATGCTATCTGTCAGGCGTGATTTTCAAAAATCACTTAAAGCCTTCGCAGAAACACCCGGTATATTATTTGGGGCTACCCGATTCATCGTAATTTCCCCAGAGTGAGTTTGTGCCATTTGCACAGGCGCTACATCTACAACTTAGAGGGAATGTGGGCGAAGAAGGTGGTTGGCACTCTGGCATCGTACTATCAAAACTTCTCTTACGCAAGGGCGCTTGCTCATTAAGCGCCTATATATATAGAGTAATGGATCACCGCGATATAGAGAGGACCACCCCAGCGGCGGCCAATCGGGGACGGCACTTGTTAAGAAAATGTTTTCCCAACACTGATCCTGACGAACCCGGTTGGCGAGCAGAAGCACGTCAACGCCGCTATAGCGTGTGACGACAGACGGAGGGGGGCGGGCAGTGGGGAAGCTAAGTACTGCAGCTTTGGGCCTAAATTCCTGAGAATAGCAGAAGGGGCGCTGCGTTTGTCAAGAGGACGGGAAGGGCCACTATTCGGGGCCCTGAACCCAGATAATCCGACCTTGTGCGCGTAGCTTCTCTCCCAAGCCATGTCGCCTCAAAATAAGTCTGCAATAACTGTAGCCTCACTCATTACTTACGAGGTTGCCTTCGTTGAGTGGTGAACGTCTTTCCCCAGCCGGCAATGATGCAGTAGCTGCCGCCGACGTAGCTGTCTTGCTTCGTCGGTAGGCACACGGGCTTGACGTACTCGTTGAATAGTATCCTGTGTTGCTCCGTGGTACGAATTTTCAGCAAGCAGATGTCGTTGTAGAAAGTGTCTGCTCCATTTCCGTGCATACCGGAAAATGTGATTGCAAGAGACGATATATTAGGGGGAGCACAGTTATGAATAGAAAGCGTTCGCGTTGCACTGATTCACCTATGTACGGTTTGGCGCTTTGTTGAACTTTCGAAACTTGAGTCGTATGTAAGGTCGGTGGACTGTGTCAAAACCGTAAATGAACTGACAAAGCGCGCAATCCCTCTGACTCAAGAAGTGCCTCAACGACATTTTGCTCATACTGTTAACACGAGCAACTTCCGCATCCAGGGGGCGACGTCTGCCGGTGTATATAACTGGCGGGTCTAGCCTGTCAGTCGAGGCTGGCGATTGCTTTACTTGTGGCGCCTATTTCAGTATAGAATAGCTTAGACTCGGCTTTCGTGTGGCAAGCACGCAACATTTGTTATCTGCTGCGTTAACAGGCTCACGTTACTGACACATCTTTAAGAAGTCAACAGTACTGAGCGTGTGTATGCGAATAGTTATTTAAATGTACATAAAGATAATACTTATTTCAGCAGTACTAGTAAATTACGCTTTTACGATGGATGGATGGATGAAAAACTTTATTAGGGTCCTTTAGGGCGCGCCCTAGCGCGCAGCGGGCCGCTCCCACGATGCCAAAAAAAAAAAAGAAAAAGAAAGCCACTCTTATCGCGAGAGGAGGATTGGTATAAGCCAGAAGCGAAAGGCGGATGGCGACGCTGCCTCGAAGTGCCCACGCGATCTATAGCCGTGACGTAATGAATTTGAGTTCGTCTGCTCAGGTGTAGTTAATTATTTATCGGCAAAGATCGACTACATTACGCCCAAGAAGAGCCAAGGACTGAAAGCACCAAGGTTCGATAAGTTTCGCTGCGCTACAATGGCCCAATGCGACAAAATGCGTTGAACTTCTTTACGCCGCACTAGCGTACCATCGCTGGCGTTCGTCGCGAAATAAAAAAGAAAATGGAACTTTGACATTCGTTTTCTATTATAATAATCAATCCTTCACCACGAAGTTAATGAAAATAGAGTTCTTAAGGAATGCCTTATCATTTTAAACCGACTCAGTGATTCTCTTTAGTGTCCCTTTAAAGGCCGGTGACACTGCCGCTTTAGCGTAAGACCCGCCCTCGTATCACAACGATTATACAATGAGTCATGATTATCACAATCAGTCATTATACATAGGCGTTGCGCTGCTGAGCTTGAGGTCACGGGTTCGATCACGGCCTCGGTGGTTGCACTTCGATGGATGCGAAACGCCGGAACGCTCGTGTACTTAGATATACAGGCACGTTAAATAACCCCAGGTGGTCAAAATTTATCCGCAGGAGAGAGGAGTCACATGTCAGCATAGAGCATGCGAGGGTTCGCAGCTGCCAGAAGAGTGTTTCTCTTGTTCTTTGTTTAAAGTTACTGCAACTTTTGTGAGACCACAAAGATGGTCAGTACACCCCTACTTGGTTATATGATACCCATACTGTGACCTCCACTAACCTCTGAGTTTTTTTTTTAATGATATCATGTAAGGAGATGTTGACGCACAATTTAAGGTGCCGGCTACTCCTGAGCTCTTGAATGGTTCTAGCCTACAACATACAGGGTTCAAGATTACCAGTTCAAATAACCTTTTCATACAAGCACCAGGACTTGTCAAGCAAGGTTTTGACAGTAACGCTATCACGTAATAAATACCTGGTACATGCAATATACAAGTTAAATTACGCCACAGTTCTGTAGAAGAAAGTCTCAAAAATACAAATGATACTGTCGCCTAAGAATACAGTCTCTAGTCTGCGGGTTGTACATACATTGTGTCAATGCATTATCACATATAGTCACAACAGAACAGTCAACATAACATAATCCACGAACACATACATACATACATACATACATACATACATACATACATACATACATACATACATACATACATACAGCGACACTGAAATGGAAGGAACAATAAAAGCTTTAATAACGGCCAACAATGCCGCTGTGTTCAAGAAAAGTCTTTAGTGCTTTTAAAGCGCTCTTCTGCAATGCCGTTGTTGGCCAAGGGCAAAAATGTTTCTTAAAACTGAAAGGTCTGCGGTCTAGTGTAATTAGGGTTGATTTAAGTCGGCCTCATGGTGTGTCGTGATGTGGGTAATCTAGAAGAAGGTGATGTATATCTTCATCTACACATCCACAATCACATTCGGGGGTTTCCGCATGGCCAATTCTACGTAAGAAATGTTTTGTGTAGGCAGTGCCTAGCCTAATTCGACGAATAAGGGTTACCATATTTCTGTCTAATCACAATGAAAATTTGAATTCAATAAACGAATCAATATGATACAAGTTCGAGCTCTTTAGAATTCTGGTCAAACCACGTATTTCTACAAATTTTGAAAGACGTTGTCCTTATAATGCAGCATAATTCATTCTTTGATATTGGGAGCGGTACGACATCATCTTTGAGGTATGCTTGTCGTGCTGCTTCATCGGCTGCTGTGTTACCAGAAATGTTACAATGTCATGGTATCCACTGGAATGCTATTTCATGCTTCTAATGGCTTGCCTTTGTGAGGTCTTCAAGTGTTATGTATATTATACATTCACCGATTGTTTTGCCTCTTGTGCTGCAGAGTGATGTTAGAGCCGCCTGTGAATCGCTGAAAATTACCCTTTCTTGCGCATCTCTTACTGACGTTATAAATGTTATCGCACATAGGATTGCGAATAGTTCAGCCGTTGGGGACGAAGTCGAACGAGATAACTTAAATGATTATTGTTTATTGAGGTGCGGTATATTGAATGATGAAGTTGAAGAGGTTGCTGTACTGGAGCCATCTTTATGGACGCATCTATATCCTGAATACCTGGTAAAGCGCTAGTTGTTGAGCACTTTCAATGAACATGTCTCTTTTTCTGAATAATGAAACGAGATAGAAGTTATGTTCATAAAGAAATTCGAGAAAATCTTCATATATTGCCAAGAAATGAATTTTGGAATTCAGACGTCGCATATCCTCCATGGCTAGTTACACTTCCAAAAATCGAATTGTCAGTAAACCTCTTAGTTGGTTATGCGTCGGCTAGGCGAAATACAGGGGATGAATAAGTTGGCCTACAGACGATGCAGAAAACGTATGCAAAATATAATAATGGGTTTATGTTTACGTGTGACTGTTGTAAAAAAAGAAAGAAAATAAGAAAAGAAAGAAGAAGTTGCCAGTTTTAGCGTCGTATGTGTGTGTGCATGTGTGTGTGTTTTCTTTTTCTCTGTGGCAGTGCACCTAGCCGCTTTCCCAAGGTCGCCAACTCGGTCAGTTGTCCATGCGGTTGTCATTCTTCTCGCCCTTCCCCATTTACTGAAGAAACGCCACGCCAGTGTTACCGATAAGTAAAATATGGCGGTCATTACGTGTTCCTGCTCCGCGATCACTAGGGGCGCAAGCAATTAGCAAAAACATAGCCTTCTAGAGTTGTTTCTGTTGCCAAGAGGAAACCGTCGTTGGGGCGTGTATTTGGACGCCCCTTATATAACGTCGCCCTGTTAGTGAACTATAAATTGAGCGCAGAACGCAACTGAGCAAAAAAAGAGTGTCATTGCGTTATACAGGCCCTGCATTCAATCTTCTCAGACAGAACGAAGAACGTTACTGTTAGAAAAGCCAACGCAAATAACACTGGTTTTATTCGGAGACAGACATGGAAAGGATATATATATATATATATATATATATATATATATATATATATAGAATGAAGGAAAAGAGTACGACGTACGTTCAATAAGCACTGTATATTTGACTGATGATTCGGCTGGTCCACCAGCCCAAACATCACTCAAATATACGGTGCTTATTGAACATACGTCGTACTCTTTTTCTTCATTTTAATACCGGGGCCAGCGTGGTTTCCTCAGCCATGTGTATATATACACACACACATATATATATATATATATATATATATATATATATATATATATATATATATATATATATATATATATATATATATATATATATATATATATATATATACACATATATATATATATATATATATATATATATATATAATATGTCAACTTTTGTTTGAATCAGCGCGTATCCGTAGAGCAGATGATAATAAGCTACGGAAAAGAAATTCGAAAACGCCCGCACTAGTTAAGCATGCTAACAAACGTGCAATTACCGAAAGCGACCGTCCAATGTCATACACATTTTGCTGCGAAAAATCTACGTGATTAATGAATGTGTCGCTCTCCCCTGCATCTCCCTTTCTATTTAGCGCTATAAAGCATGTACATGACAAGACACAGTGAGCGTGTGTAGATTGAAATCACCTGGATTGAAATCTTTGTGCACACGCATGGCCTCAACTTGGAACTCGAGCTCGTAAGGGTCGGGTGCGTACAACTTGTACTGTCCGACGCGCACGACCAGCTGGGACACATTGGGCGAAAACCTGTCACGCACACGGAAAAAAAGAAAACGATTAAAAAATAAAAATAAAAGCAAGAATGCGTAAAAAGTAAATGCATTCTGGATTATTATGTATATATTCTTTTTCGCAACGAACGAGTCACACAGTATCTCCCTTCTTCCTCCTCAAAGCAATTGCGGCATTTGAGAAATATCATCGGATAAGTAAGAGCGGCATCCGACCTGACTGAGTTTCGAGCAGGGGGAAAACAGTGAAGCGCGCGTACTTGAAGCAATGGGCAGCAGTCAGAACGAAGTCCGGGGTCAGAATAGTGCCTCCGCACCAATGCAGTGTTTCGCCCGAAAGGTCCCGCAGACGCACGTCCACCAACCACGGGTGGGCGCCATAGTGGGCCGGTATACCGTCAACGATGCGCCCGCTGATGCGTCTTCTCTGCGACCTGGCTACACGCAGGCCAGAGAGAGAGAGGGGAAGGGTAAGTAGTTCATTCGCTGTATATCTGTAACACACACACACACACACACACACACACACACACACACACATATATATATATATATATATATATATATATATATATATATATATATATATATATATATATATATATATATATATATATATATATATATAGCGATTATGTGTGGCGGTCAGAGAAAACATCACTCAGGTGCAGTCTCCCGGGACGCGCTTTTGCGGTTAAGGTTTGAAGCATGTAGATAACAGCCTACCCCCCCCCCCCCCCCTTCTTATAGTTTCATTTATAGTTTCATGCAGATCTGTGAGAGAGAGAGAGAGAAAGGCAAAGGGAAGACAGGGAGGTTAACCAGAGATTATCTCCAGTTGGCTACCCTGTACTGGGGGAGGGGAAAGGGGATGCAATAGGTGAGAAAGAAAGAAGGATAAAAAAAACAAAAAAAACAAGAAACCTAAGCACACACACGCACGTACCTCGTCTGAAACTGGTTACCTGAGTTGAAGTTGCGGAGCATGATCCTATTGTTCCTGTTCGCGTGATATTGGAACAGCACCGATGCCTGGTCCATCCGGGGCTGGTACTTTGGCATTCCGCAGATGTCTCTATCTGTGCGGGAAACAAATTACGCGTGAAGATCACATACAACATTCGCGTATGTATGTGCGGCGACGCATGATGCTCGAACCCACCACTTCACTCGATCTCACTTAATATGCCCCAACACTGTGGGACTGTGGTTGATTTATGACGCAATGTATAGTCCTTCTTTACCGATAATCAGTGAACTAGACCCGTGTAAGCGCCGTTAAGATTCACGACGTCACTGCCTGCTGGAGATTGAACTTCGAGGCGGTATCGCCAGGCGTCTTCTGCCACGTTTAAGTGGCCGTTTTGCCATTGAAGAAGAGTAGCAGTAATCCTTTTTAGCGTCGTTTTAACCATTGTGAACGCTAGCGGAAACTGAACAATTGCCTTCGGCATCAGATGCAGGGTTCCTCGACGCCTTCGACCGATATGCAGAGCGCGGAGGATTTCAGAATTCGGTCAATGGCCGACGTACATGAAGCGATGCTCGGCGCCGTCCGCTGGACGCGGTCTGTGCTGCACGCGATCGCCACGTCCTTGTCGTGGCCGCAATCACTGTGGCCCCAAGGGTTGCTGCGACATTCTTCCAGAGACCTCTCCGTGCCGAAACAATGCACGTCGTCCAGCCAGATGGGACCTCTACCAGGGCCGTAGGCAAGGCTGGGAAGCACTGTGGCGCTGGCTCTAGACCAGCGAAAGAAAAAAGGTGAGCAACTTTGTGCCAGCATTGGTAGCTTATTGCTGACATGCACAGAGAGCTGAGACTCGTCCGGAGTCGCACCTCTCTTTGTATAATATCAGGCATATACTTCGCCTGCTTCGACCATTACGAGGTGACCGTTCTGCTTTTGGCAGCAAATTTCCCCTTACAGAGGGTACGAAGGCATCTTAAGAAGTTACGAGGGTGAGGTTAATGTGTTTGCTTGTCTTTAGCGTATTGTAAACTTATCTCCTAAGGCGTTCCAGCAACGATAAACGTATGCTTGCTTGGTGGGAAGAAGTTAAGAAGGATCAACCGGGTGTTGATTGCAACGTACTTCGACTACAGGAATTGCGCTATATCATCGAGCGCCAATTACGAGTGATACGTGACTTTTGGTTGCTTTACGACTTAATGTCACAGAATTCCGGTTTGAGTAAAGTCGTTATAAGTTATAGCGAGGCTACTAATTATTCACGATGGACATGTGTAGTTCCCGGCACAAATGTACGACCTCAGGGCACGACTGATCTCTGGCTGAAAGTTTTGTAAGCGTTCGCTTGTGGGCCGTCCCATTTGTTAAAGGGCACAAAGACAGAATGAAAACTATATTCCGTATGCGTTCCTATAATTTTTTATATGTTCCGCATTGTTCAATACAAATGAGGCTTAAATGCACAA
Organism: Dermacentor albipictus; assembly: GCF_038994185.2. NCBI lineage: Eukaryota > Metazoa > Arthropoda > Arachnida > Ixodida > Ixodidae > Dermacentor > Dermacentor albipictus. The sequence continues at coordinate 414,795 of NW_027225627.1, read as the reverse complement.
ACGCTCGCGTACCGTGCATTGCGTGCACTTCGAAGAACCCCAGATGATCAGTATTATCTTGGGTCCCCGATACGGCCTGCCTCGTAATCATATTGTGGTTTTTGGAACGTAAAACCGCATGATTTTTTTTTCTGTCGGAATCGGTTCTGCTTGTAAAAGAGGTCGCACGATGACGTCACGACATACTTGGCTATGCCCATCATGGCGCAGGCCACGCGAGCCTCCGCTGGCCCGAAGCCGTCGCCGCACACGGTGCCCCAGATGCCGTGTCTACTCAGCTCCAGCCGCCCCGAGAGTGGGTGGGGTCCTCCCATCAGCCGGACCGCCAGCTTACCTCGAAGGGGGGGGAGAGAAGCACAAACTGAGCGCCACGACGGGAGCTGCTTGTCTGCTGTAGTGCGCAAGCGACTATGGCTTACTTTCACACTCGAACTCCTCGTCCGCGCCGTCGGCGCAGTCTCGCTGCTCGTTGCACACGAGGTAGTACGGGATGCAGGCTCCCGAACACTCCAACTCTGACTGCCCGCAAGCTGCAATGAGGTCTAAAGATATACATGGCCGCTGCACACTTTCAAGGGCACTCTGGCAACTGTAAGAGCCTCGTGTACAGAATTTTGTACTTTCTTCTCCTGCGATTTACAAACAGAACACGATAAGTATATCTGGAGCACAAGACTCTATTCCCTAGTTTCGACTCAGTCGCATGGAAGGGTGCACAATACTTGCGTGCAACATTAGATTGATTAGTATGCGAATTGCCATAATTCTAATAATTATGTTTATCTAATATGTATACGTCTAAAAGGTTAAGCTACGTGACCGAGCCTAAAACCATTTTTCTTCTACATCCTTCGATTGAAATTCACAAAACTTGTAACGCAAGGTTGTTTATCTAAGAGGTGGTTTTTCATAGGCGGACAGTTTTAATTTGTCCACCGGAGGGGGGGGGGGGGGAGGAGGGAGGGGCTAGGGCCCGACCAACTTTGCGGACACTACCCATATATATATATTTATATATAGGAATGAAAAGATAAGAAACCGAGCGACCAATTTTTATTAGTCATACTTTAAGAAGCCAACAAAAATGTCAAGGACAGCATAGGGGAAATTGCATGTACTTATTAACTGAATTAAAGAAAATGATAAATTAATGTGAAAGGTAGGGCACGAACCCAGGTCTTCGCTTGAGCGTGTGATTCTGTCCTTGGTGTCTTTGTTGGCTTCTTAGGATATGACTCCCCCCCCCTCACACACACACGCACATACACACACACACACACACACACACACACACACACACACACACATATATATATATATATATATATATATATATATATATATATATATATATATATATATATATATATATATATATATACGTCTTACATTTAATGTTCGCAAAATAGAAGATAATCAGACGAAAAAAAGGTTACACCACCGAGAGACGCCCGTCTCTTGGTGGTGCGAGGGGATTAACGCTGTGAAATTGAACTGTCTCCTACTACGTCACGCCAGTAAACAATTATTCGAGGTCACATGAAGTTTCTTCAAGTGGAACTGTTACTAACACTGCTTCGTCTTTCCGGCAAAACCGCAGCCTCTTTTTTTTCTTTTTTTTTCTTTTTTCTTTTTGCAATGAAGCTGTTAGCCGCTCGATCTTGGTCGGCATTTTTCGTGTCCGCGTCCGTGGACAAAATTGTGGGCCGATCCCGGAGATATAGTGCAATACCGGAGCGACCTGTGGCGGACGTGAGGCAGGCTTCAATCACCCAGCAAAGTGAAGCGAATAGGGCATGCATTCTGTGGAATCACGTTTACAACATACAGAACAGCACTCCTTTCAATATTACTTTTCCTCCACCAGCCTTCCCATCGCATCTTACTAATTTCTATTACGGACATGTTTGCCTTCCTCCTGCTCTCGCTGAAGCAATGGGCTTCAAGGAGGCCAGTGCGTCCTAAATCGATCGCTGGGCAGACGTCTTCACATTCTAATAAAACATGTTCCATTGTTTCCCTAGCTTTACCGCAGCAAGCACATGTTTCTTCTTCCTTCTTATATCTCACTTTATAGGTGCGTGTTCTAGGCATCCCGATCACCCATATCCCTTACCTCTTGTCTTGGTAAGGCTATGAAGCATGTGGTTCTCAATAGTCTGGTTGACTATGCCGAAACCAACCACCGCTTCCCAGAGACAATGATCGGCTTTCGACCCAAACTGTGCACCCAAGACATACTGTGGCAAGTACAAAATGATATCATTAACCCAGCGCCTATACACGCAACTCGACTCGAACAGTGTTAGCATTAGACATACACAAAGCGTTTGACAATGTCTCACATCGAGCCATTCTAGAAAACGTATCCAACATGAACGTAGGTAAGAGAACGTATACCTATATTACCACATTCCTCAAGGGACGTACTGCCACCGTGAACATAGGCGATATTGAAAGCAAACCATAGAGCTCGGCACTAGAGGTACACCACTAGGGAGCGGTATTTTCTCCTTTCCTCTTTAATACCATGAGTGGCTTATCCCGACAGCTCAAAAAGATTCCTCATATCAGGCACGCCATCTACGCTGATGACGTAACGATCTGGACGTGCACTGGGTCGGATGAAGAAATTTCAGAATCACTGCAGGCAGCGGCTGACGCAGTACAGAAACACGCTCGCAACAATGGTCTCAGCTGTTCGCCGGAAAAATCAGAACTGCTTATAGTCCAGAACAAAAATTCCGCAAATCCGGCTGCCAATATGCCCGCACACATTCATGCAGGTAGCTGGACAACCGGTCCCACCCGTTCCTAAAATCAGAGTGTTAGGATTGTGGATCTAGCAAAACACGCACAACCGAGAAGCGTTAGCACGATTCCAAACTACAGCTGGGCAGTTACAGAACCTTCTCAGGAGGGTCTCCAACCAACGGCACCGAGTTGAGGAGAGAGATGCCTGCAGGCTAATCTAGGCTTTTTTTCCGAGCCGAGTGGCGTATGTCTGCCCTTACCTGCATCTTAGGAAGAGGGACTTGGAACGGATTAACGGTCTAATCCGAACGTTATTCAAACACGTTCTTGGGCTACCAAAATGGACTAATACGGAGGCACTCTTGAGTCTAGGGGTGCATAATAACGTTGAGGAAATCATAGAGGCCCACAAATGGGCTCAAACAGTTCGATTATCCGGCAGAAACGCGGGACAGCGGGTACTCGACACCTTAGGGTATCGCCCAGCCTTAGACATGCCGCAACGACAGCGGATACCTAACACTATCCGGACCAAGATCATTATCACCCCGCTTCCGAAAAACATGAACACTGAAAACAGCGGTAGACGCAAAGCTATAGGGCGGTGGCACTCTGGCAATGCTACAAAAACCAACTCACCATATACGTGGATGCTGTTCGCACCAGTGATGGTCGACACACCACAGCCGTCACTACTGGCGACGGACACACCATCAGCTGTGCGACGGTAAACACATATTCCATTGTGGAGGCGGAAGAGGCCGCCATCGCCATGGGCACCTCCTTCCCGGGCACCAAGATTATTATATCCGATTCGAAAACAGCGATTCGTAACTACACCTCAGGTTTCATTTCCCCTCGAGCATTCAGAATCATCAACAAAAAACCTCAATCGAAGTTGGTGTGGGTACCCGCTCATGCGGGCAACCCTGGCAATGAGGCTGCCCACCTAGCCGCCCGAGCAGCTAGTAACCGTGAGGTGGGCTTGCCCGACGGGGTTGACCGACATGAAGGTATCCACACCTTTAACGAAATGACCGTTTATTACCGCGAATACAGGCGAATATATCCATCCCCGCACGAGACACTGACAAGAATACAGGCCACTAACCTCAGAAGAGTACAGACTAGATATGTACTTAGTCCAAAAAGGCTAGGTCCAATGACCGGTGGTGAATATCCACCAAACTGCAAACATTGTAGCTGCCCCATGGCGGACCAAGCTCACATCTTGTGGGGATGCCAAAAGAACCCTTCCCCGAGAGAACTCTTTAGGCGAGCTCCTTCACACGAAGAGTGGGAGATGAAGACGAAAACTTCCAACCCGCAAGACGAGATACGGTTGGCGGAATGGGCTGATAGCGTCGCGGTGAAGCAGACGCCACGCTAGCCCACACCGCTGGGAAAGAAAACTCCACTGAACCTTGACAATAAAAGCTTTTCTCTCTCTCTCTCGTTTCGAAAAGCAATGAGCTTCCCTTTGAGTTATCATAAATTGTTTCTTCCCTGATTTCGTTTTTTCCTCTGAAGTAGTTACTCATGGCAAGTATCTGTTCCATTTCCGCCACCCATGAGATTATCTCAGCCTCTCTAACTTTACGCTTGACGTTCTTTGTTGCCATGTTGCTCACCATACAGGCCGCATACTTGTGGGTAAGCTTATTCTAGTTCTTCTTCCATTGTGAATCAATGTTTTTCCTATATAGATACCTCAACACTCTCCCAACCCATTTCCTTTCTTCTGTATTCCTCAGTCGTTCTTCATAATCAATTTTACTGCGAGCTTCCCTCACTTCAAAACTAGTTCAGCTCATATCACCCTGCACAGCTTCATTTGTAGTCTTCCTGTGAGCGCCCAATGCGAGGCGTCCCACTGACCTTTGGTTCCCATCGAGTCCTGATTGTACCCCTGATTTAAAGCAAACAACCGCATTTCCAAAAGTAAGTCCTGGAACCATTACACCTTTCCACATACCCCGGAGCAACTCGTACCTATTGTATCCCCATAGCGCTCTGTGCTTCATTATGGCTGCATTTCTCTTCCCTTCCCTGTTATTGTTTTTTCTTGTGTTTCCATATATCTATTCCCTTCGTTTGTCCGTATACCAAGGTATTTATATTATCTTACCCGAGGTATTTCCTGGCCCTGTATCGCCACTGTCTGTTCACTGTTTTCATTGAATACCATAACACCTGATTTTCTAACACTAAATTTCAAACCTAAATTGTTGCCTTCCTGTCCACAGATATTAGCCAGACGTTGCAAATAACTTTGCTTCTTAGCTAGCAACACAATGTCATCCGCATAAAATAAACCCAGTAGCTGCTGCTCTACTACTGTACCCGCCTGTTTGCATGAGATATTAAACCCGATATTGCTTCCGTCTAGCGCCCTCTCCATCTTCACCATGTACATTAAAAACAGCAATGTGGATAAAGGGCACCCCTGCCTGAGTCCCTTGTTGATATCAACCTTCTCCTCGCACCTGATCCCTTCCCATTCAACGCAAACGGTATTTTCTAGGTAAATCTCTCTCAAAAGCTGTAGAAAATCGTAACTTAAGCCTTCCCCTTCCAGAATATCCCACAAAATGTTGCAGTCTGCGTTTTTCATACGCTCCTGTAATGTCTAAAAAGGCCACATACAACGGTCTGCTTTCTACTTTTGATATTTCAATACACTGAGTAAGAACAAATAAGTTATCATCCAAACATCTGCCTATCTTGAAGCCATTCTGAAGGTCTTCCAAAATGCCGTTATTCTCTGCCCATGCTTGCAGCTTTAACTTGATTGCCTGCATTGCTACTCTGTATATTACCGATGTAATGGTCAATGGTCTATACGAGTGAATTCTATCTTCCTCCCCCTTACCTGTATAAATTGAATCCATTCTGCTTTGTCGCCAACTGTCTGGTATTCGTCTATCTTTTAAAGTTTTTTTCCACTGCTTTCACTAGAGTTTCCTAACTTTTTGGTCCTAGTTCATTAATCAGCCTAACGGGAACCTCGTCTAGCCCTGTGGATGTGCGCTTAGGAATTTTCTCTTCGGCTTTCTTCCAATTGAAATTTGTCAGCACCAGCTCCTTTTCCACCTGGGTCTCTTTCATGCTCTTTTTTTCTTCAAATACAACCTGGTCAGGGGCGTAGCCAGGGGGGGGGGGGCTTATGGGGCTTCAGCCCCCCCCCGAAATTTTTTCGTGCTGTCATGCGCCGCCGACCAAAACAACTCCCGGCACCGGAAATCATGCTCGATTTTGTCTAGAATGTCCTTAATTCACGCTCGAAGACATTTTAGCGCGAACATTGCGAAATCGGGCTGGATTTCGCGGCAACGCCCTTGCATCGGGAGTCACATATCGTAACGCAAGGAGCCGCACCGAGCACAAAATTTCAAGGGAGTTTTGATTGCGAGCTGGCTCGTCTCGGCATCTCGCGGAGGCCGCGGAATCTACGGAGCGCTTGGATTTCAATTCTGAAAATTTGTGGGTATAAAGTTCTCATAACATTTCGATGCGAAAGGTGCATTGACATTTCCAAAGTCGTGCTTTAGATTTTCAATTACGGAACTTTGTGGGTTTAATGATGCTGTTGTAAACATTTGACGTCAAAGGTGCATCGACTTTTCTAAAGTCGTACATCGGGCCATACAACGAGACAAGCCAAATCAACATACTATCAGACAAGTTGACAAAGCATGCAGCGAGGTCTGATGAGACAAAGCGTTGTGGTGGTTCATTTGTGCCATCAGGTCACAGAAAAGAATATGAAAATTTTTTTGTTCACCTGCGCCAAAGCATCCATGTCAACGCACTAAAGCCACAATTGTAACTAAGTTCTTATTTATTTTTCTACCTAGACTTTTATTCGCAAGAATACATTGAGCCTCTTTCTCTTTTTTTTTTCTTTTTTTTGTTCTCGCAACCCGCGGGCTGCCGATCCAGCCAGAGCGCATACGTTTTCCTCGTGCTGCATCGACAACCGTGCGGTGCACTTGGATGCGCGTTCGTTTTTCTCTGGCCGACTGCATTTTCCCCTGGCAGAGTTTTGGACGCTTTCAGGCTAGTAGGCGAGAAAAAGAAACAATGCATAGTCGCTCGCCGCCAGCACTGCGGGGACTCGACGGATTGCAACGCGTTCGCTTGAGCGCAACCTGTCCGGAAAATTTCGTCTTGCCGGTGTAGGATATCGAGCAGTATGCGTGTGGTTTTCTGTGGACCAAGCGTAACACGTTTTCTTCGATATTCCTTCGGTACCCACACTAGGGGCCCAAAGTAGGCATTCGATTGTAGCCAACATGCTTTCCTTTGCGTTATTATATTTCGCCGTCCCCCGCCCCACAAAAGAAAAAAAGAAGACATTGTTGCGGCGCATCGAATTGTCGCATGGTGAAAGTTCGATTTTGTTACTTCTTTTGCGGAAAGTAATGGGCCACGGGACGCTTCAGTTGCCGGATTTTATTATAATATTGCGATAGCAGCTATATGAAGACTCCAGGCGTATTCCTGCCGTTGCCCTCATGTTCCGTGTAAATAAAGGCCAAGGGCGATAACATCCTGACCGCACTCCGCATGCTTTATGTGTGAGTGAAAGCGTGGGGGGAGGGGGGAGGGGGTGAGCCGACGATGGTGGCTCAGTCTTGTGTGCGCAAGGGAGAAAAGCGGGGAGGAAGCGCGCCGCCTTCCGTCGCACGCGATACATTTTGGGAGTCGAGGGAGGGGGGGGGGTTGCTGTGATCTGTGAATCTGTGGTTGCGCAACATGTTTATTTGCCTTGTTGGACGCATTATATATAGTGACTTTTTTTTAGGTACGTAGATTTATTGGATAGTTATACGTATATTTAAACATCTTGTTACGAGGTTTTGTGTGTATGCGCAGTGAACTTTGTTTCCAGTGGCAATGTTTTGCCCTTTATAAAGCTGTATCTTCACGTTTGTATATTCCATTGTATCTTCGCATTTCTAATGTACGAGGGCGAGTCAATTGAAAGTGAGACAACCCGCTCCGCAAAATATGGTTCAGTTCATTATTTTCGAGGCATGCGCGTAGCACATACGCATCTCCTTTACAAGTGACATGCAGAGGTGAGGTTAAATGTTCTTTAATGCTCTGATACACTGGGTTGAACATGGTTGCGCGACATAATGGACACTCCAAAAGTTGAACAGCTTGGTGTCGTGAGGTTTTTGACAAATGAAGATGTTTCCCAAAAAGAAATTATTCGCCGTATGGCTGCCGTATGCGTTGAACATTTCATTTCATTGGCCACTGTGAAGCGTTATAGCAAACTGTTCAAAGAAGGACATGAAAGTTACAAAGACGATCCATGGCCGGGCCAAAGCCACCGTGCAATCACCCCCAACACAGTTGAAAAGGCCGTGGTTGCTCAGTGGCTATGGTGTCGGGCTGCTGAGCACGAAGTCACGGGATCGAATCCCTATCACGGCGGCTGCATTTCGATGGAGGCGAAATGCGAAAACACCCGTGTACTGAAATTTAAGTGCACGTCAAAAAACCCCAGGTGGTAGAAATTTCCGGAGTCTCCACTACAGCATGCCTCATAATCAGAAAGTGGTTTTGGCACGTAAAACCCCATAATTTATATTTTTTTAAACGAATGCAAAGGCTGAATAGACAGGAACGGAGGATAAGCATCGATGAAGTGGCAGGGCGTGTGAACATAACTCACGGCTCGGGTCACACCCTAATTCATGAACATTGCGCTTATCGGCTCTTGGGTGCGCAATGAATGCCCAAGATTTTGAACCATCGCCAGGAGCTTGGCGCTGGCTTGACTAATCTAATCCGTTATCACGATGAGGGTGACGACTTTTTGTCTTCAATTGTGATCGGGGCTGACTCATGGTGCCTTCTACTACTAGCCTGAAGCAGTACGGCAAAGCTTACAGTGGAAACATTTGAATTCATCACTCCCAAGGAAAACAAAAGCCGCCACTTCTGCGGAAGTGTTGACTTCTTGTTAGGTCGTCAGGGGCCATTATTGATCGAATTTTCTAAACCTTGAGAGACTCTAAATCGTTTCAAATATTGTGAAAGATCGGATCGGCTGCGTGTCGCAATCAAGAACAAACGACGTGGAAAATTGAGCATTGGGAACATCTTGCTTCACGACATTGCCCGTGCCCACGTCGCTGATGTGGTTAATACAAAACTGGCAAAGTTCAAGTGGGAAAGGCTGCAACATCCCTCGTGCAGCCCAGACCTGTTGCCTTGCGTCTTCCACATTTTGTAAAATTTGAAAAAATTGCTCAAGGGAACCAGATTCGTGTCGGAAGGTGACGTCCAGTAATTTACAAATTTTTGAGGCATCAACCCAAGGAGTTTTATGAGACGGGAATGACGCGACTCGTTAGTAGGACAAGTGTCTAAATACTCATGGTGACTACTTTTAAACAAAGTACCCCGTTTGTTATATATTCGCATTGGCTCACTTTCATTTGACTCGCCGTCGTATATCTTGCAGAACTCTTGCTCTTTATATGTGCTCTCTGCTGCACAGCTGCTCCTGCGCAATACATTCTAACAAAGGACAGCGTCATTGAGATTTTCCCCTGGTCCTTGCATATGTAGGAAAATGTAAACAAGGTTGTTGAATGACAGATATATATATATATATATATATATATATATATATATATATATATATATATATATTGATCCCTCGAATAATTCTATGAGGAGGAGGCCGAGCTGCAAAGTGAGCCCCCCACGAACGAAATTTCTGGCTACGCCACTGAACCTGGTCATTGCCTTGGAAATATTCGGCTGTTACTTTTCGGATGTAATTTATTGCCGCTTCCCCTTTCAGTTTGTTTCCATCTTCGTCTAGGATATGTTGTTGTATTGTGGTTGACTTCCTGCCTAATACATTTATGTGGTCCCAAAATATTCTAGGTGCTGATAGTGTCGGTCACGAACACCACCTAGCGACGCTTGCTCAAAACTGAGGGCAGGCCCGTTCCGCCATAGAGAAAGAAATTCAATAAGAGGGGACACTCTTCAAAAACTGGCAACAGGAAACACGTCACGCCTAGTTTCAACAACATCCGTTAGTTGACGCGAGCATCAGAAAAAAAGAATATGAAATAAACTTCCAGACAACGTTTTATTTTTTTTATTCCTTCCCACTAAAAGTGAAAAAGTTTTGCGTGTAAATGAACTTATAGTTTGCAACTTTTTGTTGCGTTGCCTAGCAACAAGCTAGCGGCACGCCAGACGCGCGTGCATACGTCATGCGCCAGACAAGCCGCAGGAGTGAGCGAGGATGGTCGTACGTCCGAAGCTCGCGTGCTCGGCGACCCGTTTGTTTTGGATATAGCCCATTTCATTGGGCTCCCGGCCTTCTCTGTGCTTCTCTTGCGTGTCGTCTGCACTTCGACACGGCACCGCTGCACTACTGGACTACGGCAAGGTGAGAATTTGTGTTTGACAGTGTGCGGCTCATTTTAATCAAATTTAGGCTTAGTTCGAGAGGCGCAGTTAGCGAAAAACAGCACCGCCGTCCTGGCGCAGTTAAATTGAGTTAATGCCTCTTTCTGGGAGATGTTTGCAACGCTTTCTATGAGCCCCAACATTATTGTAACTTATTTCGGTAGTTTTTAGGCACGCTTGCCGCGCCCGGCTTATTGACGTAGTAAGCGAAAACCGGCTCGGCCGTGTGACGCATTTGCGCGTGTATATGCGTGTACTACGTCGTAGCGCCTAAGACAGACAAGTTTTGGCGCATTCTGTGGCCCCCAACATTATTGTAATTAACGTCGTTATATTTGGGGTAGTTTAGAAGCACGGTTGCCGCGCCCGGCTAATTGACGCAGTTAGCGAAAAGCAGCTTGGCTGTGTGCCGCCGTTAGTTTCGCCTGTACTGAATCTTACTGGTAGAAGTTCGTGACGCATTCTCTGACCCGAAAAAGTATTGTAATTTATTTGGTAACTTTTGGGGATATCTCGAGGCTTGCTCGCCGCGCCTGGGGTTGTGAATATGTTAGCAAAAAAGCAAGCCGGCCATAGTGAGATGGTTTTGCGTGTACTGAATTTTAGTGGAATAAGTTTGTGTCGCATTTTATAGCCCTGCAACAACATATACCTTATTTCGCTACTCACGCTTCTCGAAAACGCGACGAGCCATTGCCGAGAGTGATAACACGGGAGTGTTGCATGCGCCGGCACGACGCGTAAAAGATAACACGGAGGAGCTCAAGAGCATTACATTTACGTATTCTGAGCGACTGAAAACAGGCTTTGCACCCACGAGTCTGACTTGAGTGCGATTAGAAAGCATTATGCGAGCGTGTAACATGGTCTGGCTGAGCCTTTGTTGTAGCCACCTTTGTGTACTTGGCGTACCATCGTGTCGACTGAGGCCAAGTTGTTTGGGAAACGCGCAGTCACCCGCGTATTTGTGCACTTAAAGTGCAGGAAATAATGCTCGGGAAAGTAGGGGTGATTTAAAATCGGATGTTCAGATTTTATGGCATTGTTTGGCAGGAGTCTTTGCTGCGAAATGTACCTAAAAGTGAATTTATCTGTAATGCCACTCATTCACCACTTACGCACGCTTCGCCTCTACACGCAATACTCCTGTTAGGTCAATATACCGAAATAATACATGCTTGTAATTTACTTTCTTTCAGCTGATGGAATCCGGTGGAGCATCGTACGGCAACGACTGCTGCTTACCTGGTGCCACAACTTTGGATGAATGCAGAAGCCCGGAACGAGCATTTATATAGAGCAAAATAAACATTTCATCATTTCAGAAGACGTCTTTCGTTTTCTTTATGAAATTGCAGCTGACAGATTCGGCGCAGTCTTGTAAAGGTCAATCGCAATCATTTCTACTTAATAATGAAACGATTCCACGCCAAGGCCACGCGAGGTTCAGCAGAAGCCAAAAAAATGAATGCCGCGCCGAGCTGCGGAGCCGGCGCGGCGTGTACCAACTGGTTTTCAAAACACGCGCGCCCAAAACCGAAACCGGAAGAAGTCAACAACATTCGCTTGGTGCGCTACAGTCAATTCGGCCGCTGGGCTCTATGGGAGTGTCCGCTCTTGTTGAAATTTCTTTCTCTATGGTTCCGCTCGGAGCTTGAGCCATTCCGCATTCACCTATAGTAAAGGAGGCAATGATAAAGCGCTCCTTATAACAATGGGAAACACGTAGCGCTCCCCGCATACGTTTCCCGTTAAATATCACTGTTGCGCAAGCTCGCGCGGCGACGGCAGCTTGCGACATCGGGGGTGACGTCACTGGCCTTTCGTATATAAAAGAACCAACATAGCAACTGATTTGATTGTTGTTGGAGCGCCACTATGGTTAGGCAAAGCATAGTTAGGACTCCAGAGGAGCGGCGTGAATACGAGGAGTGGCAAAGGGAAAAAGAAACGGCAACACGACCAAGCGGTGGCGTGCTGTCAAAATTACCATTACTCCCGTTACTACCATTACTCTAAATGACCATTACTACCTTTACTCTAATGTCAATAGAGCATTGCATACTCACCTCGGCAGTTGTAGTGGTGGTTTTCGACAGCTTCGCTGTTCATCCACATTCGCGGGCCTGGGCCGGGATGGCGAGTCATTTTTTCTTTTTTTTTTTACTCTGAGTATGAATATAAGTGCTGTTGAGCATCACTGCTATTGATTCTGATTTCGCGTGAATCCGGCTTGGTGTCATTTAGATTACTGAGTGAACTATACATATTTATGCGCTCTGCATGGAAGTGGTGACGTTTCCATCCCTAGTAAATCTTGTAAATATTCAGAACAGTTTTTTTTTCCTTTTTTTGCTTAGTGGTTGCTTAGGGGCTATGGGGTTGGGCTGCTGAGCAGGAGGTCGCGGGATCGAATCCCGGCCACGGCGGCTGCATTACGATGGGGGCGAAATGCGAAAACACCCGTGTACTTAGATGCCACCCGCATAGGTGGCGAAACGTCTATGTTTTTGTTATACTTTGTTGTTGAGTAAAGCCAGTGTAAACAACACTTTGAAGCATTAGATTTAGGTGCAGGTTAAAGAACCCCAGGTGGTCCAAATTTCCGGAGCCCTCCACTACGGCGTGCCTCATAGTCAGATCGTGGTTTTGGCACGTAAAACTCCACAATTTTAATTTTCTACGAAGCTTTTTTTCATGAGTCGTTAGCATTGCTTACCGGAAAGAGAAGCAGTACTGAGACATACCATTCACGTGCATTTCACACGCCGTTGATGAAAGACTCTGCAGGAGGGGTCACCAAAGTCTGGAGGTTTCTTTCAGGGTCAACAAAGCACGCAAAGCGATTTGAAGCGAGGTGAACATACAGCAACATATTCATTCTCTAGGCATAGGCTATCCATACCAGGGAAGCAGGAGGTTGTTTGGCCTGAGGCGCTGGCCTTAACGACGTTTCCAGCCCTGTCTGTGTGGGCCATTGGGGCACACTGATGCCTCGTGCAACCTCTGCTGCTGGAGCATTTTTCTCTTGCACCTAGGCTATCCATACCATTAGGAACAATTGTCAGTTGGCTAGCTCCTCCTTAAAAAAATATAATAAACTTTGTCTTGTATATACAGGGTGTCCCAATTATCACGCACTGAGATTAAAATATAAGCGAATTTCACGTAGCTAAACAGAACCAAGGTAATGTTGTTTGCTGTCGCTTGGAGATACACAGATTATTTTTTGCATTCCGCCTAATTACATAATCAGACTTCATTGATTGGCTCGATCAGCCTCGATTGGTTGGCTTGCAACCGCTCTGAGATCGTCGACGCGCGGAATCACTTCAGTTTCTGCATTGGATTATGAACTCCTCTTGCCGGATTTCTTCAGATAATTACGTGATTCCTGCTAATCCATCGAATAATAGAAATCACCATCACCTAAACATCGCGCCTTACTTTCCCCGTACGGACACTTTTAAATACAGTTTCTTTTTATTTGTAATTTTATGTGTAAGTTTCGCTCGCAGCTTCATTAGCGCTTCCTTTAAAGTTACTTTCTTCTTGCAAAAAAAGAACAATGAAAATAATTCTGAAAGAAAAAGGCAGAGCGTGCTAGGTTAAAGAAGTGAAACCACACGGCCTGTCTGTAGGTCATGCGACGCAGAAACACTTGTTCATGTATGACAGTTTTCGACAGGAGTGTTCATCGCCAGGCGGACGGTATACCTTTCGTTCTGCACCGCACTCCCGCCGTCTCGTTGGCGAAACAGTTGTGCTTTTTCCACCCAGGGAAGGAGCAGTGCGCCAGCGATGTTTCGTTCCCAACGCACAGAACGTCGTCCATAAATATTTGAGCCACGCTGTCCTCTGGAGGAAGTCCGTGCTGCGATTCCTTGGTTGCTTCAATGGCACCCCTGCACGTCACGAGGGAACGAGCCGCTACGCGTGAATGTATACGCGTAGAGCTCTAAACGGTCATTCTGACATATTTTGGTAACGCATAGTTAACGCATAGTTTTGTTTGCCCTTGTATAAGAATGCTAATTCATATATGGCCAGCGGCTGCATTCACACTGCGCGCGTATAAGACAGGCGCTTTTGCCTTAATGAGCTCCGATTCGCGGGTCAGTTGATAGCGGTTACTCGACGTCGGATGTTGCGACCGTGGTACAGCGTGAGGTCAGCGTTTCCTAGCTTCAAGTGCAAGCGTCGCCTTTGTCGTATGTGGTCCGGTATACTCACAGCGGGAAGCCGAGCTCCCTGCACACAACGTTGGCTGCTTCAGCATCCCAGTTGTCGTCGCAGACGAGACCCCACTGGTCGTGCACTTTAACCTCAACGCGGCCTTCGGTCTGCCGTAGAAAGGTTCGGGGCCCACCTCGAAGGCGCACCTGAAAGTCCATCCGGGTCACTGTAAACGAGGACGCTGGTTATCGCGTGAACCTAACGCACAACCCTGTCGGCGGCCCGTTGTCGCTTGGCAACTCACCGCAGTTTGTTTCGTCCGACCGGTCGCCGCAGTCATTGGCGATGTCGCAGAGTAGTTGCCATTCGATACATTTGCCGTTGCGACAACGAAACATGCCGGTGCAGTTGCCTGCAAAGTGGCGGAAAACAACGAGCGCGACACCGCACATTTAACCGCCAGATATATGTAAAAAAAGTTGGATCGCGATGAGCTAATAGAGAGTTTTAGAATTGGGGGCGCAAGGCTCTGGGCCCCCAAGCCGCGTTGCGTCGGTTGCTCTTGGGTTTATGTGAGCAGCAGAGTTTGAGGATTGGGTCGAACGCAGACAGCGTTGGGTTGAGCGCTCGGGGCGCCGCAGTGTGGAAAATAGAAAGGTGCTTGAAAGAAAAAAAAATGAACCTCTTTTGTTACAAGTGAAAACAAACAGAATGCATTTTTGAGCAAAAAGAACGAACAATAAAATGTAAGAAACTGTGTTAGTACCAGTTAGCATTACGAATTAAGTGTGCGATTCTTAGCCAAGCAAAGCCAATCGAAGCCAAGTGCTCTTAGTTGGTGTTTTCTTGTGACGCGCTGCGAAAATCTGCGAGTTCACCCGTGTGAAATGGCGAAAATCAGTTGAAGTAAATAAAGTTTGCTCTGCGACCATCTGCTGTACGCCATCGCTGTCACCCGCGAGGGCGGCCCAAGACGGCTTGGGGGCCCACGCTAGTTTTCGATTCTTGGGTCTTGGGTTAACGCGAACGCAAGAACGCAAGACTGGCTTGGGTTCTGCGCATGCGCACTTGTCGCGCGCAATTTTCTTGGGTCCCCAAGCCGCTTGGGGCCCCAATTCTAAAACTCTCTATTGAGGTCCATGGTGTGGGTTGACAACAGAGGGAGAAAGTGAGGGCGACGCCGACTTTTATGAGAAAGTGGAAATGCTTGCGTGGCCGGCGGTAGACATGCTACTGCGGGGTGAAAAAGTTGCACACAATGGTCACACAAACGCACAGGCAGCACATACACCCACGGAGAAGCACAGATAATAAAGATATTGCTTACAGACTTGTACGTAATTCATTACATGTAATTATTTACTTGCAAGAAAATACATTTTCCCGGTAATTTTGTAGTTTAACGATTACCTTGTCTACTAAGTAACGCTCGCTGTAATTTACTAATAACGGTCACTTCAGGATTAATAATAATAATAACTTCATTGAAAGGTCCGGCGAGTGATTCACTTCAACATTTCTTTTAAATTTCCACTGTGAACACCATGCACAGGCACAATATATGTAAATGTACAGGTTGTCCCAGCTATCATGCATGAAGATTCAAAAATATGCAAATGTCACGTAGCTGGACAGAACCAAGGCAATATTGTACGCCCTCGCTTGGGGATACTCAAATTATTTTTTGCATTCTTCTTAATTACATAATTAGTCTTAATCAATGAATGAACTTCCGAAGTATTGTAATTAGATTAGAAGTGTCGATTAGAAAATTCTAGAGCTACATGAAAAACTCCCGATCCAGCTTTCTGGTGTTCAATACGTGCTACATAAAAGGGTTTTTTCCGAGCGTGACAGCCGCCCGGCACCGGGCGCTGGAGGAGTTTGGACCGGTGGCGCCTTCATGCGGCGGCGCCACGAAAGTAATGGCATGTGACGGCCAGGCAGGGCTGAGCAGGCGCTGCAGGTAGCTGCGCTGATTTAATATGTTTCGTCGTTTTTTTCTGTTTGCATTGCCGAAATATCACGTGACACTGAATCTGATCAAACATGTTGCGTTTTTGGGTGCACGACCAGTTATTGCAACAAGGCTGAAGCTGGTCAGGCCACTCACTTCAAGCGTTTTTCATCGCGGCCTCACCAGATCGAACGGCGCAAAGACTGGATACTCGCGGTCTGTATGCAATAGTACGTACAGTGCTCAGCAATTGAAACGCGATACTCGAAGCATATGGTCGCCGGCGCTTTTTGCACGGACTGGGGACACCGAGCTGATGATCGTGGTATACAGTGAAAGCGAGAACCTCTGTGACCCATTGCGACTGCATTCGGTCTCACGGCGATCACCTAGAGCTAAACAAAAAAGACCGTGGGAGCCGTGCGCTCCGGGTATTGCGTTTCAATCGCTGATCACTGTACATTTCCGACGCTTGTTTGCTATGGCTTAGCAGTTCTAACATTAATAAAGGAGCAGTTCATACGCAGGAGCTTCGTGTCCCATGGGAATTGCCTGTCTTCGCTTCCGCAGCTCTAACGGCTCCGGAGCTTGGGCTATGAAGGTGAACACTCATATGTCTTACCGGAGCCGTTTTGCCGTCTTATTAGGGCACGAGTCTTCCTTTTAGGGTATATTTTCTTTCCTCGCGCTTCGCAACTCTGTTTGCGTCCGGCACATGAATGCTTGCTGTGCATCGACGGTGAAATAAACGCAATGGCGCGTCCACACTTGCCGCCACCGACGGCTTTTGTCGCGGCAAGCTGTGTGCGTGTGAAGTGATTTTCGAAAAGGAGACGGAAGAGATAAGTGCTGTGCCGTAACTGTCTCTCACATGAGGACACCTCAACAGCACTGCACGGGGAAGGGGTAATGGGGAGAAAAAGAGGAAGGAGAGAAAGACAGGAGGAACGTGGCAAGGACAAAAAAAAAAAAAAAACAGGAGAATGCGAGCGCGGGTCTCAGAGCCGCGCTCTCAAGTGCGTCGCAGTGCAGTAATATAGCACTGCCGAAAGAGCGTGCTTCACGATGGACGAGTGGGCTGCGGGGAATAGCAGCGCGGTCGCCGTATCGCAAGCCAGTCCCAGTCGTCGATACACTGCACACAAGTCCGTGCGCTCCACACCGAAGGAAGGGCAGGAAAGTAGCAAGTGGTCGAGCGTCTCGATATCGCCACAGTTGCTGCATGAGGGGCGGCCAGTTCCCTGAAGCCTGTGCGTTCTCGCAGCCGTGTTGTAGCAGCCGACGCGGAGGCGAAGCAGGAAAGATCGGTCCGCCCGAGAGAAGCCCATGCGGGGGAGGAGGCGAAGGGACGCACCTGCTGCGACGCGCTGGTCTGGGTGCTGCGCGCGGAGCGAGCGCAGGATTGTTGTTTTCGCCACGTCGAAACCGCTGACCGAGGTGGCGAGGGGGAAGCGACAGGAGTGCGCCTCCTTTGCGAGAGCGTCGGTGGCTTCGTTTCCTTGCAGGCCAATGTGCGCCGGAACCCATTGCAACGCCAAATCGCAGCCCTGGCTGACGAGATGGCGGAGCTTTGAGCCGACGCGCTGCACCAGCGGAGGTCCCACGTAATCCTTTGCCAGCATACACAGTGCCGCGCGCGAGTCCGAAAGGATCGCGGCGGAAACAACACTGCACTGTTGAAGGAGGAGATCGGCCGCTAGGTCGATCGCAGCAAGCTCGGCCACCGTCGACGTCGACACAACACGAAGGCGGCACTGCCGTGTAGCACAAATATCCGGCGCCGTGCACGCTGCCGCACCGGAACCATCACTCGCCACTGAACCATCGGTGTAAACGAGCAGCCGGCCCTCCAAGCGCTCGTGCAGAAGTGCGGCCGTTTCCTGCTGCATAGCACAAACAGCTGTTCGACGCTTGGATTTGACGCCCGGCACCGTGGTGTTGACATCGAGTAGCGCGGAGGCGTGCGGCGAGACCGGCAGGAGTTGCGGCGTCGACGCGACGAGTGCGCTGAATTCGGTGGCACGCTGGCCCATGCCCGAGCCCTCGAGGGTATGGAGGCGACACACGAGGCGTTGTCCCTGTGGCGAACGTTGAAGGCGCTCGACGTGGTTCAACGCTTGCTTCCGTGCGCGAAGTGAGGGCGGCCAGTCTCCCGCTTCGGCGAGAGTTGCTCCCACTTGCGAGTAGCGAGGAAGCCCGTAAAGTTGTCGGATTACGGTGCGGTGCTCCATATCGATCGCCCTCCAGTTGGCAGCTCTGACGGTGGTAATGGGCAGTGCATAGAGCGCACGCGACGTTGCGACCGAGTTGTAGACTCGGAGCGCAAGTTGCGGTGTACATCCACGACCACGCGCGAGCAGGGAGCGTGCGGCGCCGGCCACCTTCTTCGAGTCCTTGCATAGCTGGGAGACGGCGGCGTCGAAGTTGAGCCGGCAGTCTATATTGAGGCCGAGATAACGTACTTTTCTCTGCCACGGGAGGGGGCTTCCACGCAGCATGAGAGGAGGTACTTCGAAGCGCGCACGAGACCGGGGATGCACCAGCAGCGCCTCAGTTTTTGATGTCGAGAGCTGTAGCCCCAATTTTCTTTCATGTGATTGCCGTTATGGTATTCGTGAGGTATGTATGTACTATACACGATGCGCCGTCGTGTTAACAGTGAATGCGTTTCTGGGTGCCTATTTCAGAGAGCGGTTAAAGTAGTACCAAACCTTTTCACACAAAATGCGCGCCTATCTCTTCCATTTAGGCCTTCATACAGTTGCCACATTTGATTAAAACAACTCACCAGAGTGATAATAATTATGAGGAAAGCTTCGCTGGGCAGTGTCCTAACACGGATTTATAATGTTGACACCAAATACCAAGGTATTTCTTCCATGTAAAATGCTATGTCTCCCATACTTATGTAATAAGGGAATGTTAAGTGTTTAGAGGAGCATCATAAAGAACTTCGCGTGTTGAACTTGCAGACGTTCTTTTTAAGCAAAATTTCTGAACAGACAGGGTGCATATATGCATTGCAAGACCAGTAGACCCCTTCAGCGCTACATAGCTTGCGATATCCAAGTAGCAAATTTTGAAGACTCACGCGGTTTCAAAGAATAAACTGCGGTCCACGTATGGCAACAGAAATAATCCAAAATAACCTTCTGTAAGTACGGCTCAAGCTGCCAATACCCCAAGCACGCACCAAGAAAACGAGCGCGCGCGGCAGCCAAGCGAGCCGGAGCGAGCGGCGTCCTGGCCGTGACGTCACTCGCGAGAGGGCGCCATTCCAAATTCTCGCCGCTAATGGCTACGGACGAAGGAATATCCACGGGAAATGTTGCCCTCTTTCGCGGAATCATGCTAACGCGTTAACGATTGCTTAGTATTGCTGCGGAGCGCGCGTGTCCGAGCAGCACGGTGGCGCGCAGCGCGGCGTTGTTGCGCGAGAAATGTAAACAAGAGAGGAGAGCTGGCCCGATAGGCGGAGCAACGCCATGAGCAACGCCAACTTCCGGCTTCACTTTAGCTTCACAAAGAGTGACGTCAGGGCCTCTTCTTAGTTTCCTTCCTCCGTGGTTAGTGCCGTAACTCAAGGGGACCCTGGCGTTAGCGTCGAAAGAGCGTCTGCTCGAAAACGGCCAATGGGAGCCATACGGAGTGTCCCGCCCCCCCCCCCCCCCCCCCCAACCCCGTCTCATAGCGTCTTCGTAGCGTCAAGCCTGTGGCATGTGGCGTGTTGTGTGTCCAAGCCTTGGAGTGGCGCCACCATCGAAACGGCAACAGCTCACCGCCGGCGGCGCTCATAGAGTTTCTCACTATAACACCTAGAGGGTAATCAGGCGCCACCGTCTACGGGAGTTTCTTAAGGGGGCACCGTGCCGTCATGGGAATGACGGTATATGTGTCTGCGAGGCTCGTATTGGCTGCTGTTGTAAGAGGCTTCGTCTAAAACGTGGATATGGCTACGCAAATAACGCGTTCTCAAAGTAAAATCTTCATGAAATGTTTCCATTCGCGCATAGAGTTTCTCACTATATTACCTAGAGGGAAATCTGGCGCTGCTGCGCTGTGGTATGCATGGGAATGCCGGTATATTGTGGATTCGGATTGGCATCGTTCTCGTAGAGACAGGACAGCTTGAAGACGCGCTTGGCAAGTACCGTTCCGTCTGTCACAATGATTTATTTTCTACTAGAACAGCACGTGAAAAGCTGTTTTAGCTTTATTATTACGCGAAAACATGTTTTGTTTAACTATGAGAACTTGTTATTGTGTGTACGACTACATGTTACGTAAAAAGTATCAGCGGGCCGCTAAAGTTGGAGGACAGACGACAAGGTTCGCGCTCGCTTTGAAACAGTTGGTCGTCTGTTCTTCCTTTTCTTCGCTTGGTCATGCATCGTGGGTGAGTAGAGATGGAATATGCGTGAATGGAAACATTTTATGAAGATTTTACTTTGAGAACTCGTTATTTGCGTAGCCATATCCACGTTTTAGACAAAGCCTCTTACAACACCAGCCAACACGAGCCTCGCAGACACATATACCGTCATTCCCATGACGGCACGGTGCCCCCTTAAGAAACTCCCATAGACGGTGGCGCCAGATTACCCTCTAGGTGTTATAGTGAGAAACTCTATGCATTCGCGCATATTACATCTTTACTCACCCACGATGCATGACTAAACGAAGAAAAGCAAGAACAGACGACCAACTGTTTCAAAGCGAGCGCGAACCTTGTCGTCTGTTATCCAACTTTAGCGGCCCGCTGATACTTTTTACGTAACATGTAGTCGTACACACAATAACAAGTTCTCATAGTTAAACAAAACATGTTTTCGCGTAATAATAAAGCTAAAACAGCTTTTCACGTGCTGTTCTAGTAGAAAATGAATCATTGTGACAGACGGAACGGTACTTGACAAGCGCGTCTTCAAGGTGTCCTGTCTCTACGAGAACGATGCCAATCCGAAGTCACCATATACCGGCATTCCCATGCATACCACAGCGCAGCAGTGCCAGATTTCCCTCTAGGTAATGTAGTGAGAAACTTTATGGCGGCGGTAATCGAAACGCTAGCTAAGCCTTTATTATGTAAACTTTATTTGCAACGCATCAAACCAGCACGCACAGAAAAACATTTCTATCTGAAATTATAAATTTTCGAAGCGAATTCTGCTTAAACGCTTAAAATTTTTATAACGCGACTTCTCGAATGGTTAACTGCAAGAGAGAGAGAGAGAGAGAGAGAGAGAGAGCAGGCATTCTGGACCAGAAGACGAACAGCCGCGACGGAATTCGCCGCTGTGAAAGCTGCGTGTTTCTGCTCAAACAGGAGGCACTCGCTCAAATCAAGTTGCAGTTTATGAATATTGTGAACGAAGTGGCGTGACATCTTCACCTACAAAATTGGAGGAACTTTAGCAACGTACCAGCGTGTGACGGCTTTGTGTGGTCGGATGTATTCCTTCACTCAGCGGCGGACAGCTTCTGTCCACCAGAAATGTGTGGCGAGACTGTACGTAGTATCTTTTTGCACATAACAAACTATGCATGTAACGCACCAGTATATCTTCTGAAACGATATTCACGTGCTTTTTATTTCATGTAAACATCGATGATGTTCTAATAAAGCTGTTTATTGTCAGTAAGTTAGTGTGATTAGCGTCGTGATTTCTCTCGGCCTATGCAGCAGTGCCAACCTTCAAAGGTAAATGTACAAGCTAATTCTGAGTCCTGAATAAGAATTATTCACGTGGTGGTGACGTTGAAGAACACAGAAGCAATACTGTGAAAGACAAAACTGACTTTTTATTGGGCGAACCAGTGCCCACAAAAACAGGCTACACTTATAGCACAATGATAGCGGCGAACACGGTCGGCGATCGTCGAAAATCTGACCAGCGGGTCAAGCGGGTCAAGCGCGTCGGCTTTTATACATCACCCGTCGAATGTTCCAGAGTAGTCGCTGGGACCCGCGTGCGTTCCACTAAGTTCTACATTATTCGCGTCGCGCACACATGCGATCAGATTACACAAGGTTCGGTCAGAGACAGCGGATAGAAGCATCGATAACATTCCAGAAACTTCCGATACATGCAGGCGCGTCCTGCGCTGTGCGATAACATTTGTTAGGCGCGTCGCCCGATAAAGACAAACAAGTACACGTGTCAATAGTATAAGTATAGTGGGATATACCTGGCCCAAGCAAGCGGGCGGAGCAAAAGCGATAGCAGAAGCAGACGACGCCAGTGTCGGTCGTCTGCTGTGCGGTATTCCTCACAAGCGTCATTGAGCTTTCGATACACATTTAACTTTCTAAGCAACTAGAAATTATTCAGACGTCGCCTTTCATTTTTAAATTTCGATTGTAAGGGAATAATATTCAAAACAGTATCTATTATTACTAAGTAAACATTTATTTTGGCATCAGTGCAACTACCGTTAGAATCCAGGCGGCGCTAGCGTCGGCTGCGAGAATTGGCCCCATTGGCCTTATGGGAATGTCACGGGCTTGGTAGCGTTCCGCTACGAGGAAAGGACTTGTGAAAGAGAGCAGACTCCGAAGGCGGGCCGTTTAACACAGCGTCCCAAAGCGTTAGCTGCCACGAGGCGAGAATGGGACCAACTGACCCACTCCCGCTCGTGCCGCAAGGAAGAAAATCATTAATTCTAGTGGCCGAACAGAATCGAGGGCGCACACGTGCTCTAGCTCGCGCTATGTGGGACGTGGCGTATGAGTGCCAGTCGTGTCAAAGAAGTGTAAGACAGTCAACCGCCTTTATAACGAAGTGCTTGGGGCCTCCGAAATCCTTTGTTACACAGGTCACTAGGTCACTTCATTGTAAATGTCGCGCAGCGCACAGCTGAAACAAGAACAGGGACCGAGTTATTCCTTCGTTATACAGGTCATTTCGTTCTAGTGGCGTTCGTTGTAGACGTACTGGACTGCAGTTGGCGTCGTCCCGAGGAAGGCATGCGTGCGGTTTGTACAGTCGCGTTCATAAATTTGGAGACCATGCGAGCCCGTGGCCGTGTGCATGCGCGCGCCGTCTGGCGGCTCGGTGGCTGCTGTCGAGAGTATCGCAGTGCGCATGCGCGTCCACCCTATCTCGCTGGCCTGCGTGTTTGCTCGCTGCGCACCGGCGCGCGGGCCGATTATCGTAATTTGCGTTCGTTGTCGCCAGGGGCGCGATCGGAGATCTTTGTTCGTTTCGCGCTCTGTCCAGCTGGCGGCATGCTTGCAGAAGACTAAGCCGCAATACGCAAAATGCGCTTATACACTTTCACAGTGTAAGACTTCTCAAACAACGTCTGTGTCAGCCAATAGGGAGGCGCGATAACGCATTGGAAATATCTGTGCATAGCAGCGTGAAAGCCTGACAATGAGTAGCGCTTCTTCGAATAAGGCATTCTGCCGACGATAGCACTCTGTGCCGGGAACGCCCTGCTCCGCAGAAAGCGCGAGTGGTGTGTATCGGCCACGGTACAAGATATGTACTCGTTAGGTGGGGAATATTCTCGGCTTGCTGAGACACGATCGACCAGCTAAAGTTGCAACGGCGCGCTTCCGTAGGCCTGGTGACGGCAGCGGATACCTAGCTATTGGTTGGGCGACGCAACTTCAGTTAGAACGCAGGCGGTGGCTTGCGCGGGCAAGGAATGCTACATAATACAACCAACCAGAGAACGGCGTCTAAAGGCGGCGACGCGTCGCCGTATCTGCTCAATAGCCCCATAGCCCTGCGATGCCCTCTCCCCCACCATCTCCCCTTACCATGGTGACCTATAAATATATATAATTATACTTTCGCGCGTCTCTCAATCACTTCCGATTTTCCGCGAAGCGCCATGGCCATACCAACGGGACATAATACCAATGAAACATCTGTCTTTCGTCGTACCGCTGATAGGTATGCGCTGCGATCGATGCGCGCGGTTGCACCTGAAGAGTAGACATCTTACATCGTGGTATCCGCCAGACAGCCGTGACAGAAGCGGGGGAAAGCAGGCGCTTCCGTAGTTGAAAAACATCGCCGAGATCGAACCAAGGGGATCGAAGTTGCCGCGACGCTGCTTCGCGAACAACACTACTGGCGGCGGCGGCTGCAAAATTCCTGTGAACGGCGCGCTCGCAGGTGCGCAGCGAGCGAGCGAGCGAGCAGGCCAGCGAGATAGGATGGACGCGCATGCACACTGTGATACTCTCAACAGGAGGCCAAGCCGCCAGACGGCGCGCGCATGCACACGGCCACGGGCTCGCATGGTCAGTGGCATGATCTCCAAATTTATGAACGCGACTGTACAGTCGCACTGTTGTCGTCAGGGTTCGATCCAACCATATATATGAAATAACTCGGCAGCGCACAATCGCCAATGGAGCCAAGTAAGCCATGCACAAGCCTTCAAGCTATCGGTCATAACCACCGCAGTCACTCTGGTGATTTTTGCACTTTTCCGACAAATATTTCATCATTATATGATTAACTAAAAAATCACAACAATCTTCATGAATTGCTTCGCGGGCAGCAAAAGCCTTTTAGCTTGATATCTACCATGCAAAACCCTTAAAGAGCACAAACGCGATGTTGAAGGTCATATTTGGCAAAAGCGCGCTTTTTGAGAGCCGAAAAAAAAAGAAACCACATCGACGCTGACCATCATTTGAAAGAAAAATTACGTAATATCATCGTGTAGGTTTGATGTTGCTGTGATACTTGCAGTGACAGAAGTTGACGTCGGAACAGGTTCATTGAAGACTGGCAGATGCCCTCTGGCTGCTGGGCCATATACTCAGTAGCACACACCTCCCCTTGAATATCGGATCGGAAAACATTTATTGGGCTCTAGAAAAGAGATCTTCGCGGCTTCAGACGGCGTCTTCCATCTTCTGATGGATTCTTCTGTCTGCAATCACAGGGTTGGTGCCCTAGTCCAAGGCTCCACTGAGTATGGCCAACCCGCGAGCTCGCTCTACTAGGCGCTTTTGGCCGTTCAAGCTTACGCTGGAAAGCATACTCTCCCACTGTTCCGCACTCGGGTTTTTAATTTTATAGATAGTTGGGGACTCAATATTTTGACAGGCCCATGATATGTGGTACAGATCTGGTTTCTCTCCGCACCATGGGCACTTAGCCTCATATTGTGTAGGGAAAATTTTATTCAGAAGGTTTAGATTCGGGAAAGTACCCGTCTGCAGTTGTCGCCATGCAACAGCACCCTCTCTGCTTAGATCCTTATCCAGGGGTGGGTACTTCAGTCTGACCCCTTTATAATAATTTAGTATATCTGAGTAGCCCATGGGTACTGACTCGGGTTCCTCAAGGCAGGATGTCTCGGACGCCCGGTTGGTATGCCCTCGAGCTATCCTATCCGCCTCTTGGTTCCCTGTTATGCCAGTGTGCCCTGGTACCCAGATTATGGTATGGTGAACTTTGTTTCCCGGGTCGCATGAGCAGAGTATATGGCGTGCTTTGCGCCCAATTC
Organism: Dermacentor albipictus; assembly: GCF_038994185.2. Classification (NCBI taxonomy): domain Eukaryota; kingdom Metazoa; phylum Arthropoda; class Arachnida; order Ixodida; family Ixodidae; genus Dermacentor; species Dermacentor albipictus. The sequence goes on along the minus strand of NW_027225627.1, from coordinate 388,979 downwards.
TGCCGTTTGAATACATACCCCGTGGTATGTGTTTTACACATTTTGCATACATTGTCGATGAACTTTTTTCTTGCCGTTTCCTATTTACGTGATTACGTACGCGACAATGTTAACATGAGTTAATAACATCTGTAATATAAATGCTTCAGCTCCATGTCTTAGCTTACCGCGGTGGGCTCTATTGACGGGGTGCATTTGTACCGCAATTTGAACTAGTTTTCTACTTTATATATTACCTGGTGCCATGAATGTGGCCTGCCTCGTACAAGTGGCGACCTTTCTCAAAAGCAGACACGAAAATGCGTTTTCCGGTACGTGAGGCCTTAAAACCCACAGTGCGAAATCACTGGAAGCACCGTGATAGCCTTCGTCCCGTCGTCTGCTTCACGTGAGAGTGCTCTGACTTCGGCCGTTCATGGCACTGTTCGCCAGCATGCCAACTGGTGCTGAGAAATTTCAAGTGGAAGAAAGCCAAACATAAAATTCCTAAGCGCACAGCCACAGGGCTAGATGAAGTTCCTGTTAGATTAACGAACTAGGGCCAAAAGGTAAGGACGCTCTGTTTAAAACAGTAGAAAAACCTTCAAAAGCTGGACGAATACCATGGCGACAAAGTAGAATGAATTTAATTCATAATAGTAAGGGGGGAGGAAGATAGAATTCCCTCGTATAGATCGCTGACCAGTAATATACAGGTGGTATACAGGTTCGCAATGTAGGCAAATAAATTAAAGCTGTAAGCAGGGCAGAGAATAATGGCATTTTGGGAGAAGAGAATGGCTTCAGAATACGTAGGTGTATAGATGATAACTTATTTGTCCTTGCTCAATGTATTGTGTGTGTGCGTGTGTGTGTGTGAGAGAGAGAGAGAAAGAGAAAGAGAGAGAGAGATAAATGAGATACGAAAGACAGGGAGGTGTGTTGAAATATCCAGAGTAGAAATTACACCGTTATATGTGTCCTTTTTAGCGCGTAGACCACAACATTTTGAGGGATATTCTGGAAGGGGAAGGCTTTGGCGACGATCGCATACCTTTTGAGAGAGATTTACATAGAAAGTACCGTTTGCATTGAATGGGAAGGGATGAACAGCGAGGAGAGAGTTGATATTGGCAGGGAAGGCTTGCCCAAAAGAAGCGTCGGCAAATCCGGTCGTAGGTGCGGGAGACGCGAAGGTGACCTGCCATTGGTAAATTATGAAGTTACTGGAGAACAGCTGACCGGAGCTGCTTTAGACCGGGGGGGGGGGGGAGGGGAGGGGTGCGTACATTGTGGCGATATAATAAACCATCCCAGAGAACAAACAAGTGAAGGGACGAATCACAAGACAACGTTTCCAAGCCATCAATGATGGCGCGCAAGGCGGCATTACGGCGTTGCTCGGCGGGAACGTGTAGCAGCTGAGAAACGGAGAAAACGGAAGCGTCGGCATCGGGGTCAGGGTCGACGGGTGGTTCGTCCACTGAATAGCGTGATAATCAGTCTGCGTCTTTATGTTATCGGCCCAACTTGTGCACTACTGCATAGGAATATTCTTGCAGCCGCAGAGCCCAGCGACGAAGCCGGCCGGTAGGATCCTTGAGTGAGGACAGCCAGCAGCGCGTGGTGGTCCGTGATTACAGAGGAGTGCGTGCCATACAAATACGGGCGGAATTTGGAAACCGCCCAGACGAGAGCCAGGTATTCACGATCTGTAATAGAATGGTTGCGCTCCGCTGCTGTGAGGAGGCGGCTAGCGTAGGCGATAACACCATCTTGACCGTATATTGGCGCTGGGCCTAGGCGGCTCCGATACCGTGACCACTGGCATCACTACGTACCTCTGTACGATAGGACGGGTCAAAGTAGGCCAGTATAGGTGGCGTGGTGAGAATGTTGGTGAGCCGGGCAAACGCGGCAGTTTGAGCGGGGCCCCACGTAAACGGCACGTCCTTCTTCAGAAGATCGGTAAGCGGTCGGGCAATCGCTGCGAAGTCTTTAACGAAGCGTCGGAAGTAGGAGCAGAGTCCTACAAAACTTCGGACGTTTTTGACAGACTGAGGTACAGGAAAAGACTGAACAGCACGAATTTTCTCCGGGTCTGGTTGAATACCGGAAGCGTCGACGAGGTGGCCCAGCACTGTAATCAGCCGACGACCGAAGTGACACTTCGATGAATTTAGTTGAAGCCCAGCCTCGCGGAAGAGTCGAAGAACAGCTGATAAGCGCTCAAGGTTTGTCTCAAATGTAGGTGAAAATACAAGAATGTCGTCTAGGTAGCAGAGGCATGTTGACCATTTGAACCCTTGAAGTAAAGAGTCCATCATACGTTCGAAAGTTGCTGGGGCGTTGCATAGACCGAATAGCATAACTTTGAATTGATATCGGCCATCAGGAGTGACGAACGCGGTCTTCTCTTGGTCCTTTTCATTCACAGAAATTTGCCAATAACCAGACCGAAGGTCTATTGATGAAAAGTATTTGGCATTATGGAGACATTCGAGGGCGTCTTCAATGCGAGGCAAGGAATAGACGTCTTTCTTGGTAATGCGGTTTAGATGATGATACTCTGCGCAGAAACGCCATGTGCCATCTTTCTTTTTAGCAAGTACCACGGGCGACGCCCAAGGGCTCGACGAAGGTTCAACAATGCCTTTGGCAAGCATCTTGTTCCCTTCATCTTGAATAACCCTACGCTCTGAAGCAGAAACTCGATATGGCCGGCGATGAATAGGACTGGCATCACCAGTATTTATACACCCCGGGACGGTACTTCTGCCGCCGGGGGTAATGATACATGCATATGTGTCATTAAGACGACGAACGCTCTCTCGCCCTCGAGCTGTCGGCTGAACTGGCTAGCGCTGCAGTTACCTTCTGTAAATACACTTTGTAAATAGCCTCCAGTTCTTATTCCTTCGTTCGCGTAACAATATCAACAAGGGACTGAGGCAGGGGTGTCCTTTATGCCCACTGCTGTTTACGATGTACATGGTGAGGATGGAAATGGCGCTATAGAGGGAAGTAATATCGGGTTTAAACTCTCAGCAGCTTACAGATTGGTTTTATGCGCAGGACATTGTGTTGCTAGCTAAGAAGCAAAGTGATATGCAACATCTGTGGACAGCGTGAAAAAATAAGGTGTTATGCCTTATTAACTGGCGGCTCTTTATACGAAGTGTCTATCGACTGCAAGGGTCTCAGAAAACTGGAAGAATGCAGACATTATACTAATCCACAAAAAAAGGAGACGTTAAAGAATTGAACAATTATGGGACCATTAGCTTGCTCCCAGTATTATATAAAATATTTACCAAAATATTCTCCAATAGAATAAGGTTAACACTGGATTCTGTCAACCAAGGGAACAGGCTGCCTTCAGGAAGAGATACCTTACAATGAATCACATCCATGTCATCAATGAGGTTATCGCGAAATCTGCAGAGTACAATAACCCTCTCTATGTGGCTTATATAGATTGCGAAAAAGGCATTTGATTCAGTAGAGATACCAGCAATCGTAGAGGCACTACGTAATCAAGGAGTACAGAACGCTTACGCAAAAAGCTTCGAAAATATTGCTACATGCGTGAGGTATTTGTTTGTTTGAACGAGGCGCGTAGGCGCCATCACTCCAGAAAATAGGAGGAAGAACGAACTGGGCTCGCGCTGTCAATCTAACCGTTCAGCGCTGCAACCGTTGTTGTAAATATAATCTGTAAATAGTTTCTCGTCTTACTGACTCGTCCTTCGCATTAGAATATCTACAGAGGTTCTACAGCTACCCTAATTCTACACAAGAAAAGTGTAGTCAGACAGGGAGACAGGGGAAAAGTGGGTCAGACAGGGAGACACAATTTTTCCAAAGCTATTTTCTGCGTGCTCAGAAGAATTCAAGCTATTAAACCGGGAAGGCTTAGGAGTAAAGATCGACGGCAAATATCTCAGCAACCTTCGGTTTGCCGATGACATTGTTCTATTCAACAACAATGCAGACGAGTTACAACAAATGTTTGGAGACCTTAACAGAGAGAGCGTAAGAGTGGGGTTGAATATTATTATGCAGAAGATGAAGATAATGATAAATAGCCGGGCAAAGGAACAAGAGATCAGGATCGCCAGTCGGCCACTAGAGACTGTGAAGGAGTACCTTTACCTAGGTCAATTAATCAGAGGAACCCTGATCATGCATGAGAAGGAAATTCACAGAAGAATAAAAATAGGTTGGAGCGCATACGGCAGACAGTGCCAGCTCCTGACTGGAAGCTTACCATTATTATTGAAAAGTAAGGTGTGCAATCAGTGCATTTTGCCAGTGCAATATGTCCAGTGCCAATGCATTTGCCAGTGCATTTCCCAGTGCATTTTGCTAGTGCATATGGGGCAGAGACTTGAGAGCAAGTTAAGGACCACGCAAAGAGCGATCGAACGAAGATTGCTAGGCATAACGTTAAGAGAGAAAGAGAGGGGTTTGGATCAGAGATCGAACGGGTATAGACGATATTCTAATTGACATCAAGAGGAAAAAATGTAGCTGGGCAGGTCATGTAATGCACCGGTTAGATAACCGTTGGACCATTAGGGTTACAGAATGGGTACCAAGAGAACGGAAACGCAATCGAGGACGACAAAATACTAGGTGGAGCGATGAAATTAGGAAATTCGAGGGCGCTAGTTGGAATCGGTTGGCGCAGGACAGGGGTAATTGGAGATCGCAGGGAGAGGCATTCGTCCTGCAGTGGACAAAAAACAGGCTGATGATGATGATGATGATGGGGGTGGTGCCCGCCCCCCTCCCGAAAAAGAATCCTGGGTACGTGCCTGGCCCGAGCATTGCTGAAATCGACCGCCAACTGCCCGGGACTGGCGGCATTTGTAGACGTGGCGCAGTACGGGCGCAGCGACTGGTACGCGGCCGTCTCGATACGCTGGGATGGTACGATCATTAACTCAGCATCGGTCAAGGGGGTAACGTCCGAGGTGGCCGAACAGGTGGCAATAGCCATGCCAATGAGGGACCTCGAACGTGCTTACGTATACACAGATTCGCGATCGACGGCCAGAGCATTCGTCTCGGGCTCGATATCGCGGGAAGCGGCGGCTGTTCTCGGCAGCGAGGGAGCCGCGGGTAATCACATCCTCAAATGGTTTCCAGCCCACATGGGCGTCGACGTGCACCCCGACTTTCGCAACGCCAAAGAGCTGGCGCACGGACGCGCGCGAGGACTCACGCACCGCGGCGATCGTGGCGAGCGAAGTGGCGGGGAGGGAGGGGAGCACCGAGACCCGCTGCTCACCTTCAACGAAATAACAACGCACTATCAGCTGTCGAGGAGGACCTTCACGCTCCCCCACGCTAAACTCACTAGACCGCAGTCATCTATATTCAGAATGCTGCAAATAAGGTCGTTCCCCTCGAGAGGCAGACTGAGCCTTTATTCACCGGACGTAGAGCCGCAAAGTCCGGATTGCGGCGAATCGTACTGCTCGCTATCGCACATGCTCTGGCAATGCTCCGCGTTAAGCGGCACCGCGTTCACTAAAGAAGAAGACTGGGTGGACGCCCTGCGAAGCGACGACCACCAGACCCAGCTCCGGGCCGTCCAGAGGGCTCACGAAAGACCGGAGGCTCACGGGCTTCCCGTCCCAACGTGGGTGCGGCCCGCGACCCCTGTGGGTGGGGAGGGGTTCCTCAGGACCCAATAAAGTTATTTCCTCCTCCTCTTCCTCCATCGCCCCTCGCTCCGACGACTACGGCTCGCCCGCCACTTATCGCGCGCGCACGTCTCCGCCTTCGACCGCGCTCATGAGGGGTCGAAGGGCTCGCACGGCAGCTGGCACGATCTACTGAGCCACGCTACCGCACGGAGGACCCATCTCTTATGGGTGACCCTCCGAAGAAGCAGCAGAGGAAGAGGCCGAAGAAGCCATTTCCTGGCTTCAACGACGACTCGGAGTACCGACGAGCCCTGCCGCACCACCCATGTGGACGGCAACCACGCACCGGCAGATCGCCTCCTACCTTGCGATGAAAGCGCGGGCTGAAAGCACGTACGCTACGTGCACTGTCGGCTGACTCGAGGAGCTCCACGCCGTCATGCCCGCCTACGCAAGGGAGTGCGACGCCATCCGCGCGCGCCCATGCATCTGCCCTGGACACTCCCTTCCGCGCATTTGCTTTTGATGCGCCGAAGAAGACTGCCAGCGGCCACCACGCCGCACCGTCCACTTCAACGGACACCATCGCGGAGGCCACCACTTCGGCTGCCTCTACCGACGACTGTGCCCGTCGACCGGCTACAGCAACGAGAGTGCCGGCACTTTTTTCTTGCCAACCGCAAGCATGATTGGTGCCGACACTACGTCCTGTCCGCCCGGAGAGCCCCTCGCTTTCGTCGCCGACGGCCTGCTCGTCGCCTCCGCACAACGCCGAGCCCTGCGGCGAGGAGAGCTCGCGCTCGGCGGTGGTGGCTGCCCCCGTCGATGACGACGATCTAGCCAACGGCCCCTCGTCCGGCGACGGCCGGCCGAGTGCTCCCACCCCTACCGCAGCTCCTGCGGGAACAGGGGAACACATCAGCAACTCTCCGCTGCCGCTCGCGGCCGCCGAGGACGCCCAAGCCTGCCAGCCGGCAGCGGTACAGCCCAAACAAGCCGCAAGAAGGAGACGCCGTTTCCGACGGTTCATCGACTTCGAGCCGCACACCCCACCCGTTGACGGCCGTGTCACTCATGATACGAACGTGACGGTTCTCTACCGACCCATCGAGCGCAGGGCCACTTTTCTGGCCCTCTCGCGGGACCATATCGCCGCCCAGCAGTCCAGCGTACCCGGCGTGATATGCGTCCGCGTCAATTTCCGCCGGAATGTCGTGGCTGCTGACGTGACGCTCGGTACCGACTTGGCGCCCCTCCTCGAAGCGTGCGACATCGGTGACGTCGCGGTGAGCCCCAAGTCGCTACACAGCAACTCCTGTGTGGGCATCATCCACGGGGTCGACCCTTCTTTCGACGCCCGCACAGTCCGAGACAACCTTGAAGCCCCCGTCGCGGTGCTTTCTTGCTCGCGGAGTGGCACAAGCGTCACCGTAACCTTCGTCGGGAGCGTCGTACCTACAAACGTCCGGCTATTCAAACAGCTGCGCGCCATTCGTACTCGTCTGCCCCGACCACTCCAATGCGACCACTGCGGCGTTTTCGGCCATGTCGGCGCCAACTTCTTCCGCGACGCCCGCTGCCTCCGTTGCGGTGAGTCGCATGACTGCCCCGCAGAGAAGCCACGGTGCATTAATTGCGGGGGCCGTCACACTACGACTCGCAAGAGAGAGATTCTAAAGAAGGAAATTGAAGTGTGGGAATTAAGTGCAGCGCAGTAACTGTCTCTCTGCAGAGGACACCTCAACCGCGCTGCACAGGGGGAAAAGGGGAATTAAAAGATAGGTGAGAAAGAAATAAAAGCGTGGCGACGACAGCCGCAGCGGTAAGGCCGTGGGTGGGACAGGTTTACAGGCGGCTTTGAAGCGCCGCGTCTTCGGCGAATGCCAAGAGCGCGCGGAAAAGGCGCCTGTGTTGTGAGATGCAGCCCGAGGGATGCAGCAGGTCGTCCAGCGTAGCACACGGTAAGTTTAGCGCACGGTACACTTGCGCAAGAGCAGATCGTGCGGGCGAGAGAGCAGGGCACTGAGTCGAGCTGCCCTGAGTGGCAGCGCGAGAGAAAGGCGGCCTTGTTGCTGCCATCGTCCGAGCGGCCCCTTTCGCGCAAGAAAGCGTTATGCCCCAACCACTGGCACGCGCCGAAGCGCTGGCAAGCGAACGCGTCGCTTCGCTTCGGCTGGAGGGAGAGGGCGCGCAACCACTGGAGAGAGAGGTTCTTGTTCTTGTTGGGGAAGGAAATAATTGGGTTAAAGTGCAGTGCAGTAACTGTCTCTCAGATGAGGACACCTCAACCGCACTGCACCGGGGGGATGGGGTAGAAAAGAGTGGTTAAAGGGACAGGGAAGCAGCAGCAGCAGTCGAAACACCGTAAGCGTGGGGAGGGGGCTCAGAGGCGATCGGCCAGGGCGATGTCCTCGGCGAACACCAGAATCGCTCGGAAGAGGCGCTTCTGGCTCGAGATGCAGCCTGAGGGGTGCAGCAGATTGTCCACCGTTGCACAGGGATGTTTGTGCGTACGGTAGACTTTTGCGAGGGCCGCGCGCGCGCCCGAAAAAGACGGACATTCACACAGCAAATGTTCCAACGTTTCGGTCGCGCCGCAGTCCCGGCAGAGAGGACTCGGACTCCGCCACTCCGCCTGCGACGCCAGCCGTTAACATGGAAGTAACGGTTGAAGGACACACCGTAACCGCACAAGAGCTCCAGTCAGACGATTGGACACCAGTTATATATAAAGCCTATGCCTCCCGACCGGCCAATTCGCCGAAACCACCTCAACGCTCAGACAACGCTACCTCCGAGGCAGCAAACCCGAACGCCAGGAACGCGGCGCCCGACGCAGCAGCCGCAACTAGCAGCGGCAAGACGCCGGCCCGCCTACCACCTGCAACCAAGGAGGCTCGCCTCACAGTGCAACGCAGCAAGCAACTGCCGCCACTCCCACCCAACGCTATTAGAGTGGTCGTTCGCCCGCGAGGTGAAGTGCGACTCCTTGACATCCCAACACCTCGACTCAGTAAGGCAGTGCAGACCCAGCTCCAAATCACTCTACCGGACGACTTCTGCCTTCGCATCCACCCCACCAACAATACTTTCACCATGGCAACAACACATTTCCCAACTGCCGAGACTCTGAAGACGCTGACCTCCCTCACCATTGGAGACCGAACCTACCCGTGCGCAGCTTACGTGGCACCCCCACCGGGGGCTACCAGAGGAGTCATCGCAAACGCCTATGACGACGAGACCCCAATGCAACTCTACCAAGACCTGGTCAGAAGAAATCCAGAGCACACCATATTAGCAGCCCGACGCATGGGAAAGACGCACTCCATCCTAATCACCTTCGACGCAAGCGCAGTCCCGAACTCCATCAAATACATGGGAGCCATCCACCGCTGCACCCAATACCGCGGCAGTCCGGAAGCCTGCACAAATTGCAGACAACCGGGTCACCGCCATGACGTATGCCCAAGCCCCAAGACCAATCTCTGCCCCCGCTGTGGGATACAACATCCGCAACAAGAACCTCCTTGCACGCCTAATTGCATTCTGTGCGAGGGCCCTCACCTTACCGGCACGGGATCCTGCAAGGGAAGAAACCTTCACCAGACACGGAAACAGCCGAGCCACCCACAAACGCGGCATCAAGAATTGATCACATCCGGGGACAATTTTCCCCAGTTGTCGCCCAATCAACACAAGCAAGCGCCGTTGAAGCAAGCCTGGGACACTCCCCTCTCTTCTCACAAGCACATGCCATCCATGACGGCGACTCCCAATCTGCAACACGCCCTTGCAAAATCCCAGGAGGAGGCAGCGGCGGCCAAAGCAGAAGCTACAGCAGCCCGGAAAGAAGCCGCCGCCCTTCATCAACATATCGCCAAACTGGAAACCCAGATAAGTGCTCTTGCCTCTGGATCTCCCATTCCACCTGCTCCCGCTCCTGCCGCATACCAGCCTCCCACCCCCAACCCACCCACCGCCCATACCTTACCCAGTCACTCCAACCCTACTTCCTCTCCTGATTTGCTAGCAATGGAAGCTGACACCGAACCCTCCGCAAATTCAACTGCATGCACAGCACCCACTCCCCCCACCGCTACCTCACGAGACGACATTCCAACCCTTCTTGAGTCCTTCGCTGCTCGCTTTGAGGCAAAATTGCAGGCCGCTATTACTCACATCAACCAGGAATGTGCAACGCTCAAAAACGCGGTAATCCACTTAACGCAAGATAATACTTCTTTTAACCAACGATTAGACGTGCTAACCCAAGGCTTCTCTGACCGATGTAGCGATCTTGAGTCCCAGCTCAATTCTTACTCAACCGCCCTCCCGAAGCGGGACCCCACCCCAAATAGACGCAAGAAGGCTAAAGCAACGGAGGGAAACGACAACCCTATGCCTGTCATAGCTCACGACTCCCACCCCCCCGTTATTCCTTCCCCTGCTATCGATTCTCATGATGGCAGCTCCAAACCGTAATCTTACACTCTGGCAGTGTAACTGCCGGGGCTTTCGCCAGAAGCGTCATGTGGTCCACCAACTGCTGTCCTGCGCAACGGGGCCCGACATCCTTGCCCTGCAGGAACCTTCCAACCCACTTACCCTCCCTGGCTATACTCCTATTTTGCCCACATCTCCCCTACCCTCCCGGGTAGCATTTCTAGTTAGTCGCTCAATCACCACCATCTCCCATACCCTACCGATTCAAGACATTGATCACCTTCTAATTGAGCTTGTGCCGCAACACGCTCGAGCGAACAGTCTCTTCATCCTAAATGTATATAGCCACCCAAAGTGCCTACAAAGCAACTTCGAACGCCTCTTTACACTTGCGAAGCGCATAGCAAACAAGTGCCCCTTACTCGTTGTAGGAGACTTTAATGCCCCGCATACGGCTTGGGGTTACCCACATGACACACCGAAAGGCCGTCGTGTGTGGTTAGCAGCGCAACAAGCCGGTCTCTCTCTACTCACCGACCGTACCTCTCCTACACGCACGGGAACCAGCGTCTGTAGAGACACTACGCCAGACCTTACGTTCGCACATCGCCTCCCTCACGCCACATGGTGCAACACACAAGAGAATTTGGGTAGTGACCATTGCATCATCGAAATTCTCTTAAACATTCAACTACCCCGCAGACCTCCCAGAGGCTCCACTTTCACGAAGTGGGACTCTTTCCGATCATGTAGAGCAGCCCACACCTCCGCCCCCATCAAGGACATCACCGAATGGTCCAAACAACTACAAAGTGATGTCCGACTCGTAACTCGTCCCCTATGGGAGGACTACCCCAGCGACACAGTTGACTCCCACCTTCTACATTTATGGGAAGCTAAAGCAAGCCTAGAACGACGCTGGCAAAGGCAGCGTTGGAACCGGACACTTAGACGCCGCCTCGCCCGTCTCAATAAAGAGATAGAGACACACGCAGCGACTCTTTCACGACAAAACTGGGAATCACTATGCAACAAGCTAGATGGCAATATGAGTTTACCTCAGACCTGGAACCTCTTTAGACACTTAATAGACTCCACACAGTCTAAGACTACACAAAGACACAACCTCACCAAACTCATACATACTTCCGATACACCTCCATTGGAACTCCTTCAAGAACTTCGAAATCTGTACTTCCCCACACACCCTCCTTTAACACACCCCGACTATGCAGGCCCCCCTAACGACTTCATCGACCAACCCATTACAGAAGCAGAAGTTCAGGCTGAACTCCAGAGACTTAACACGTGCTCAACCCCCGGTCCGGACGGGGTACATAACAAGGCACTCCGGAATCTCGACGCCGAATCCATTACGGCCCTTACCGAATACTTTAACGGGTGCTGGCAAAAGGGCACCCTCCCATCGCAATGGAAAGAGGCCAAAGTCGTCTTCATACCTAAACCCGGGAAACCTCTGCTCACCTCTAACCTCAGACCCATCTCTTTGACATCTTCGGTGGGCAAATTGATGGAACACGTACTCCAGACCAGGCTCTGCCGTTCCCTAGAAAGCAATAATCTGATGCCCACCTGCATGTTTGGATTTCGTCCTGGACTTTCCACACAGGACGTCTTCCTACAGCTAAAACATCACATTCTAGACTCTCAAACCAACGACACCAAAGCTATTCTAGGTGTGGATCTTACTAAGGCATTTGACAACGTTACACACTCAGCTATCCTACAAAACCTTACAACCTTGGGAGTCGGAGCCAGGATTTACAACTACATCCGAGACTTCCTCAGCCACCGCACAGCCACACTTACTTTCGGTGACCACAGCCTCCCAGGTATCACAATCGGGGCACGAGGTACGCCCCAGGGAGCCGTCCTTTCCCTATATTATTCAATATAGCACTCCTTCACCTACCTCAACAACTAGATAAAATCCCCGACATCCATTTTAGCCTCTACGCCGACGACATCACTGTCTGTACAAACCGAGGCAGTAGCGCCGAAATAGAACAACACCTACAATTGGCACTAACCACCATCGACACATATGTACGAGAGCGTGGCCTGACCTGCTCCCCCTCAAAATCGGAGCTCTTTCTATACCGCCACAAGCAACACGATTCAGTCGTTCCTCCCATCACCGTTACGCTAGGTACTCACCCCATCCCACTAGTATCAAAAATCCGAGTGCTAGGGCTAGTTATCCACTCTCATGGCGCGCACGGAGAAGTCATAAAAACACTCCAAACACACGCTCAACAGACCACCCGACTGATTCGCCGCATAGCGAACCGCCGGGCTGGCTTACGCGAGGAAAACACGCTTCGCCTCACCCAGGCTTATATAATAAGCCGCACCGCATATGCTCTTCCTTACCTACCCCTTCGACAGAAGGAGAGAGATCGAGTAAACGCGCTCCTACGGAGCTGCACGAAAGCAGCTCTACGCCTTCCTCCCAGCACATCCAATGACCGACTCCTCAAACTCGGTGTCCACAACACCTTTGAGGAACTCAGAGAAGCCACCTTTACGGCACAAATATCCCGTCTGTCTAACTCAGAGCCTGGCCGCACTCTGTTATCCCAATTAAACCTAACCCCTATTACACACCCTACCGAGAGCGTCCCACTTTCTCCTATCCTCCGCTCTAACCTCAACATACTCCCTGTCCCCAAGAACATGAACCCTGAGCGAGACGGGAACCGCCGAAGAGCAAGGGCTCGGGCCCTTCACAAACAGTATGGCGAGGACCATGAGGTGGTCTACGTGGACGCAGCGGAATATACGTCAGGCTCCCGTATGGCCCTGGCGGTAGCCGACAATCGAGCAAAGCTTCTAACCTCCATTTCAATCATCACCAATTCCACCACAGAGGCAGAAGAGGCAGCCATCGCGCTTGCTCTCATCTCTTCATCTGCCACCAAAATTATCACTGACTCCAAATCCGCCATTCTTAAATATGCCAATGGCTACATATCCCGCACCGCTGCGCGCTTACTACGCTCCTGGCAGCCCCGGCGCCGCATAACGCTAATCTGGACGCCAGCACATGCTGGCCTCCCCGGCAACGAGGAGGCTCACTCCTTCGCCCGAGGTCTCACATTCCGGGCAGTGGGAGCCGAGCCCCCTCTACGGGCCGGGGAATGCCTGCTCTCCTTCCGTGATATTCTTTCGTACTACCGGGACAAACGAAGGGAATACACACCCCCAGCCGCATCCCTCACCATAGAGCAGGCCGCACACTGGCGTCGACTACAAACTCGGACTGCTCCATACCCCATACTACTACATGCCAGATACCCAGACCAATTCCCCTCAACATGCAAACTTTGCGACAAACCAGGAGACTTCCTGCACACCCTCCTCACGTGCCCCACCTTCCCTCATCCCCCATCACCTGCCGTGGCGGTGTCTTACTGGGAGACTGACCTGCACTTCCGCTCAAGACCAGTGCCGGATCATCTCCAGTGCAATAAGAAGGATTGCGCTTCAAGGACTCTCCTTTGCTTTGTAAGGGTGCCCCCTCATAGTAAGGGAGCACTCAAGTGCCATGTAGGGGGCTTCGCCCCCACCATTCATATCATTGGCAATAAATGTTTCTACCACCACCACCCGGCAGAGAGGGGAGGGGGCTCCTTGGAGGCGATGCCTCCTCTCGGCGGGCCAGACGGAACCGGTCCGCAAGGCGAGGAGGAAGGCGCGCTCGCGCCTAGTGAAGCCGGCCTCCGGGAGATGGCGTGGCGGGCGTCCCCTCGCAACGCGGTCGTCAGGATCAACGTTACTAGACTAGCTAGTCTAGTAACGTTGGTCAGGATGGCGTAGGGCGAGCTCTCGGCGGATCCTGAGCGGCGCGGTGTCGAAATCGCTGACCCGCCGCGTGATCGGCGTGTTCTGATCGTGTGCGCGTCGCGCGAGCTTGTCGACGGCCTCATTCCCGGCGACGCCAACGTGCGAAGGCACCCACTGCAGCCGTAGATCCAGTCCTCGCTGCTGCAGGGCATGGAGTCTGCACGCAACACGCTGGGCGAGCAGTGGGGCGCGCTCCTCGAGGAGCAGCTGCTGTAGTGCGGGTCTCGAGTCTGTGAGAATCGCCGCGCGAGCGATGTGCGGCGATTGCTCGAGCGCGTCCGCAGCCAGATGTATGCCCACGAGCTCAGCGATGGTGGAGTTGGCTCGGCAGGGCAGGCGGCACTGGCTTTCGAGGGCGAGGCGGCTCGGGGCGAAGCAGGCAGCAGCCGCGGAGCCGTCCTCGAGTACCGAGCCATCCGTGTACAGGTGCGCTCTCCCCGCCAGGTCGTCCTGTATCCTCGCTGCAGCCTCCTGCACGATGGCACATAGAGGCGTGCGTTGCTTGGAGCGGACGCCTGGCAGTTCGAGACACACGTCCAGGGGCACTGCGAGGCTCGGTGGCGGCCAGGCTGGTGGTGGAGCCGGCGGATCAGCCACAATGTTTGTAAACAGCTCACACGTGAGGATCTTGCCCACACGTGATGCAGGGAGATCCCGTATGAGCGACAGGATGGGGCTCGTGCAGGGGGCTCTAGAGAGGCGCTCGATATGGCCGAGCGCGCGGAGATCAGCCGTCAGTGAGGGGGGCCAGGCGCCAGTTTCGGCGAGTGTCTCTGCCACTCGCGACATGCGGGGGAGGCCGTGGCACACACGAATCACCCTGCGATGGTCGCGGTCAACGGCGCGCCACAGGGAGTCGCGCACATCACAGAGCGGCAGCGCGTAGAAAACCCGCGATAGCGCCATCGCTCCATAAACACTGACGGCGAAGGAAGGGGCGCAGCCCTGCCCGCGCGCGAGGAGGCGGCGAACCGCACGTTCCACACGGAGAGAGGCGGCGCGTAGGCGTTTCACTTCCGCGACCCAGGTGAGGCGATGGTCGATAGTCAGACCAAGGTAGGACACCGTCGGTTCCCAGCAGTGGCACACCATCGATGAGCACACGGCCGGTGTGGCGGCGTGCGGCAGCGCGAGGGTGTACCATTATCGCCTCACTCTTGGTCGATGACAGCTCGAGGCCGATGGCACGGAGGAAGCCGGCGACGGAATCCAGGGCCGCCTGTAGTCCGCGTCGCATCTCGGTGATGGCGGACGTTGGCCCCCTGACGTAGAGAGCGACGTCGTCCGCGTACACAACAGCGCGCACAGGGAATCGGCCAGCTTTTGGTATGCACTCGATGATGGGAGCGAGGGTGAGGTTAAACAGAAATGGGCTCAACACACTACCCTGAGGCACACCGGTGGTCACTGGCCGAGGCGAGCTGGTGGCCCTGCCGACGCGGACGGCGAACTTCCTTTCGGTAAGGAAAGCCTGCACGTAGGCAAGCAGGTTGCCCGCAACACCGAGGGCTCGCACAGCACAGACGACGGATTCGTGCGGGAGAGTGTCAAAAGCGCTGCGCACGTCGAGGAGAAGGAACGCAGCCTCTCCGGCGCGCCTGGCCTGCTCCAGCGTGCCTACAACAACGGCGAGGCAGTCTGCAGTGGAGCGCTGTGCTCGGAAACCGCACTGTTCTGGCGGAAGGGCGCCGCGGGCGTGCGCAATCCACTGGAGTCTGTGTAGTGCCATCGCCTCCATGGTCTTTCCCGGCACAGATGTTAGTGAGACCGGCCTGTATGAGGCGAGCTCGCGTGAGGGTTTGCCGCGCTTCAGAACCGGCACCACGACAGCAGAGCGCCACGACTCCGGCAGGGAGCCCTCGCGGAAGACGGCGTTGTAGGCGTCTAGGAGGTGCTGCCGCTGGGCGTCGTCGAGGTTGCGTAGCATCAGATGTGTGATGCCGTCTGCTCCGGGGGCGGTGCGGCGTCGCCTGCGGTGCAGGACGCGCTGCTGCTCGTGGAAGGTGAAGTCGTCGCTGCACAGGCTGTCAATCGCCCGCGCGGTATGCGCGCGATCTCCCCCTCCCACGAACACAGCCGTATAGAGCGCCCGCAATGCAGCCGCAGGGACGCCGGGTGCTGTTGAGGCGTTGGTGGCAGCGAAAGAGTCCGCTAGCAGCTCGGCGAGCGCCAACTCCGTGATGCCGCGGGCAACAGCGATGCCGAGAACTGGCCATCGTGGGGTCCTCGGGTTCACCATAGAGCGCATGATGCGCCAGCCACGGTGCTGGTTTTGCGGGTCAGCAAGTGACGCGCAGAGTCTAGCCCAGCTGCGGCGGCGCAGCTGCCTGGCATGCCGTCGGCACACAGCGTCCAGTCTGTTATAAGTGGTCGAGTCAGACGCGGCACTCGTGCGGATGGCGCGGCGCTGGGCACGGCGGCGGGCGGCGCGAATGTTCCGGCCGGCACAACCACACTCGTCGACGCGCGCCTAGCAGACTCCGCTATGTGCGCGAAAAAATCGGCGTCGCGCGACCACTCATGACACAAATCGCGGAAGAGTGTCCACCGAACCACAACGCACACGCGAACAACTCCGCGGCTGGGGGAGGTGGGCGATAGGGTGATAGGGAAGTGATCCGATCCGGCAGTGTCCGGTGCGCGTTGCCAGAAATACGAGCAGCGCTCCGAGACAAGTGCCAGATCGATCGGCGAGGTTTGTACGCCGCGGCGCACAAACGTGGGCCTCCCGCTGTTTAGGATGGACAGGCCCAGCGTTGACGCGGTGGCAAGGAGCGCTTTACCTCGCAGATCACTGTGATCACCTCCCCAGCTACGGTGGTGAGCGTTGAAGTCTCCACAGACGACACAGTCTGCCGAAAGCGAGGCAATCAGGCGCGTCAGGTAAGTGAAATCGTTCTGCTGGTGGCCGTTGCGACCGCGACCTGGGCGCATGTAAACAGACGCCACAGAGGTGTCGGCGCCGCAGACGCGCACGGTAGCGGCCACGCACTCCACCACAGCACTGCACAGCTGACTTGTGTCGATGAGGACGTGCGGGAGGGTGGCGCGGATGTAGAGCGCAACGCGGGGGCGCTTCTGCGGATGGGCGCTGTCGTGGCAAGGAACAGAAGTACAGTGTGCCAAGGCGCACTCACTGGCACTGCTGTAGCCGACGTAACCAGGCAGCGAGACCTCCTCTGCACGCACATACGTCTCCTGGAAGGCGAGGACATCGTAGTCGCACAGAGGCAGATGCTTGACGAGCTCCGAGTGCCGGCAGCGCAGGGAATTGCAGTTCCACTGCAGAATGCGCGGCCGAGGAACACCCTGAGCTCTAACTGCCATGGTTGGTCAGTGCCCCGTGGGCGGCGAGAGCAGCGGCACACAGCGTACGGGCAGGCGAATCGTGCGGCAAGAGTTCCGTGGCGCACTTCAGTGCGGCAGCGAGCAGCGCAATCACGGCGTCGCGCGGGTCAGTGGGAGCCACGGTGACCGCCGGCGAGGGGGTCGACGTGTTGCCTGCGACAGGCGGCCTCGCCGGACGGTTGTTCGCGACATCGGCGAACGTGCGGCTGGCGTCGACGCGCGATGGAGCTCGAGGGGCGGCGAGGGGTTGTGGGCCTCTCGGCGCTGTCTTCTCGGCGGCACGGACGATGCCGGCAGCCTGGTGGCGCGTGATGGGATCGATCGACGATGCGACCGTCTCAGCGATGCGGCGTTCCCGCTGCCAGTCGGGGCAGCGAGGCTCGGTCGCGCTGTGTCGGCCGCCACAGTGGAGGCACTTCGCGCTCCTCGCATTGCAGTCAGCCATCGAGTGGCTGCCACCACACCTCAGGCAGCGGCGCGCCGATACGCAGGCCTCGCTGACGTGGCCGAAGGCTCCACATGAGCGACACTGCGTGGGGCGGGGGCGCCTGGGGTTGACGGGCCGACGCATCTTGAAGAGCGCGATCTCCTTTGGTGGTGTGCCGCCCGAGAAGCGCACGACAAAGTTGGGTCCCGCGCGATAGCAGCCGAGAACGGGCACCGGAGAGTCAATGTTCGTGCGCACAGTGTCAGGGTCGAGGGACGTATCGACGCCGAAAAGGACACCGGTGCACGAGTCCTTTGGGGCTGCTGCGGCACGCACAGGGACATCGCAGATGTCCGTCACCGCGAGGAGGGGTGCCAGTGGTGAATCAGGCAGCGCATCAACCGCTACAACATTCAATCGAAAGTTTACGCGGACGCGGTGCGCGCCAGCCACCTTCGAGAGCTGTGCCGCGATGGCCTCTTTCGTTGATGAGCGGAAATTCCGCTGGCCCACGGGGCGAAAGAGGACGGTGTCGCAGGGCTCCCGGATGGGCGCGAGAGCGGCCTCCGATCGCGAGGTACGGCGGCAGCCGCGTCGGCGGCGTCGGCGGTTTCGCTTTCGGGAGGGGAGCATGGCACCCGTCGTTGCCCTCGATGCAGCCGGCATGCTCGGCTGCGCCTTGGGAGAGGGGGTCGCCGGGGCCGGTTTTTCTCTCTCGCCCGTCTTCGCCGGTGGTGACACTGTACGCAGCGCCCGGTGAGGGGGTGGAGGTGGGCCGGGAGGAGGAAGGCAAGGGAAGGCTTCCTCTGTCAGGGGAAGGAGGGGGCCGAGTACACAGCTTGGCCAATTCTCTAGAGGGTGTTGGCTTGGCCGGCTGTTCCCCGGGGGAGCGGGATCCTCCTCTCTTGATCTCTCGCCCTCCAAGCCGTCTAGGGCCACGCTTGCCTCCGAGGAGGGGGGCAGTGTAGGAGGCGACTGCTCTGGGGAGGAGGGAAGGTAGTCCCGGCTGTCAGGTGAGGATGAGGGAGACGACGAGGAGGAGGGGGTCGACGATGACGTTGCCTCGCTTTCTGGCAGGCTTCCTCCGCTGGCCGTGACTTTCTACGAAACCCCCGGCTGCGTTTGAAGTGGGGAGCAGCGGAGGGGGGTCTTCAGGAGGCCCTGAAGCTTTGTGAGCTCGCCAGTGGGTGACGTGCTTCGGCTAGAATTTGCACGTGGCAGATCCGCAGGGGGGGATGCCGCTTCAGCTGGAAGAGCCGTCTTGCGGCGCTTCGTTTTGCGAGTGGCGGGAGAGGTGGCTGTGCCGGTGCGAGGATGTCGCCCTGCACGGTTTGAGCCACGCTTCTTGGTGGGCGCAGCTCGCTTGCGTTTGATGGTCGTAAGCCGCGTTGACGGACCATCATCCTAGGGATGCCGGGGCTCTGGCATGAGCCGCGGGGTTGCTGTGAAGAGGAATTCCATGTTCCTCGAGCGGCCAGGAGTGCTGCTGTGCGCGAAGAACAAATCCTCTTCTGCTGCAGGGTCACCCATTAAGGGTGCGCTAAAACGGCGCTACATCCCGCGAGAAGTGGATCTAACTACGTAATTAAATAGAATAAAAAAAACTTCTAAAAGAAATAACTAAGTATCGAAAGTAAACTGAAACGCGGACGGAGCTCCAAAACGTGACCTTCTCGGTCGGCTGTCCGAGGCGAGCGCAACCACTGGAGACAAGCTCCGACGCGCGCCGAAGCTCGCTCCTCGGCTGCGGCGCTCTGTTGCTGGACTATTAAGATGAAAACAGACTGGAAGGAGAAGCAGCAATAAATTACATCCAAAAAGTAACAGCCGAATCTTTCCAAGGCAAGGACGAGGTTGTATTTGAAGAAAAAAAGAGCATGAAAGAGACCCAAGGGGGAAAGGAGCTAGTGCTTACAAATTGAAACTGGAAGAAAGCGGAAGAGAAAATTCCTAAGCGCACAGCCACAGGGCTAGACGAGGTTCCCGTTAGGCTGATAAATGAACTGGGACCAAAAAGTAAGGAAGCTCTCGTGAAAGCAGTTGAAAAAACTTTAAAAGATAGACGAATACCAGACAGTTGGCGACAAAGTAGAATGAATTTAATTTATAAAGGTAAGGGGGAGAAAGACAGAATTCACTCGTATAGACCGTTGACCATTACTTCGGTAATATACAGGCTAGCAATGCAGGCAATCAAATTAAAGCTTCAAGCATGGGCAGAAAATAATGACATTTTGGGAGAGCTTCAGAATGGCTTTAGAATAGGTAGGCGTTTGGATGATAACTTGTTTGTTCTTACTCAGTGTATTGAAATATCAAAAGCAGAAAGCAGACCGTTGTATGTGGCCTTTTTGGACATTACAGGAGCATACGACAACGTAGACCGCAGCATTTTGTGGGATATTCTGGAAGGGGAAGGCTTAGGTAACGATTGTATACAGCTTTTGAGAGAGATTTACCTAGAAAATACTGTTTGCGTTGAATGGGAAGGGATGAGGAGCGCGGAGAAAGTTCATATCAACAAGGGACTGAGGCAGGGGTGCCCTTTATCCCCGCTGCTGTTTATGATGTACATGGTGAGGATGGAGAGGGCGCTAGAAGGCAGTAATATCGGGTTTAATCTCTCATACAAACAGGCAGGTACAGTAATAGAGCAGCAACTCCCAGGTTTATTTTATGCGGACGACATTGTGTTGCTCGCAAACAAGCAAAGTGATTTGCAACGTCTGGCTAATATCTGTGGACAGGAAGGCAACAATTTAGGTTTGAAATTTAGTGTTAGAAAATCAGGTGTTATTGTATTCAATGAAAACAGTGAACAGACAGTGGAGATACAGGGCCAAGAAATACCTCGGGTAACAGAATATAAATACCTTGGTATACGGATAAACGAAGGCGACGGATATATGGAAACACAGGAAAAAACCATAACAGTCAAGGGGAAGAGAAATGCAGCCATAATGAAGCACAGAGCGCTATGGGGATACAATAGGTACGAGGTCCTCCGAGGTATGTGGAAAGGGGTAATGGTTCCAGGACTTACTTTTGCAAATGCGGTTGTTTGCTTTAAATCAGGGGTACAATCAGGGCTCGACGGGAACCAAAGGTCAGTGGGTCGCCTCGCATTGGGCGCTCACGGGAAGACTACAAATGAAGCTGTGCAAGGGGATATGGGCTGGACTGGTTTTGAAGTGAGGGAAGCTCGCAGTAAAATTGAGTATGAAGAACGGCTGAGGAATATGGAGGAAAGTAAATGGGCTGGGAGAGTGTTCAGGTATCTGTACAGGCAAAACATTGATTCACAGTGGAGGAAAAGAACTAGGAAGCTTACCAGCAAGTATGCGGCCTGTGGGGTGGGCAACACAGCAACAAAGAAGGTCAAGCGGAAAGTCAGAGAGGCTGAATTAATCTCATGGGTGGCGGCAATGGAAAAGAAACCTGCCATGAGTAACTACTTAAGGGGAAAAAACGAAATTAGGAAAGAAACCATTTATGATAACTCAAAGGGAAGCTCATTACTTTTCGAAGCCAGATCGGGATGCCTTAGAACACGCACGTATAAAGCGAGATATAAGAAGGAAGAAGAAGCATGTGCTTGCTGCGGTAAAGCTAGGGAAACGACGGAGCAGGTTTTATTAGAATGTGAAGACATCTATCCAGCAGTCGATTTAGGCACCACTGGCCTCCTTGAAGCCCTCGGGTTCAGCGGGAGCAGTGGTAAAGCAAACAGGTCCGCAATAGACATCAGTAAGAGGCGATTGGAGGATTGGTGGAAGAAAAGTAGGGAAACGACAAAGGACGGAGACGTACAGAAGCACAGTTCGCAATAGGGTATCAGAAAATTTGTACGTGGTAGTTCATAGTGTGTTTTTTTTTTCTCATTGGTTAACCTAGGTAGGATATTAGGCAGCATAGTAGCAAGGGCTTGGTGGCGCAAGCCACCGCCCCGTTCCAAAGGGGACGCTCATAACATCCATCCATCCATCCATTCCGTCTTCATCCGTCAAAGTCCGGCCTAAAACAGCCTGCTGTAAACTAAGCTTGAAACAATAAGTTAATGATCTGTATGTGCTTTTAGATATAAAAAACACGTTTGAATAATGAATATACACCTACCACAACAGTTTTTTATTTTTTGAAGTAACAATGGTGCACAAAATATCGACATCAGCGCTCGCGCGTCGTCTGTCTGCAAGATCGCTTTGCAAACACCTGCACGACGATGCCATATATCAAAAACTGTTGCACCATTTCATTTTTTTGGTAGCTTATTGCACAGCCAACTATGTAAGAATTAGGCCTGCAATGTATAACTGAAAAAAAAATCTGTGTTGGAAATATTGCCACGTAGTAGTGACGGTAAATAAATAGTGCCGGCTCAATCGCAACGATAGCGGCAAGAAATGTCGGCAATCGTAGAAAATCTCATCTGCGGGTCAAGCGCGTCGTTTTGCATACGTCAGTCGTCGAAAGTTACAACCTATTCGCTGGTGCCCGCGCGCCTTCCAGAAACTACAACACAATTCGTGTCGCGTATGCAATCAGATTAGCAAGGTTCGTCGACAACAGACAGAACCATCGATAACATTCGCGAAACTTCCGATACGTTCAGGCGCATCCTGCACTGAGCGATAACGTTTAAAATTTTTTAGCCCGTGAAATACGGTAACCGGATACAGATAAAGCATCCGTGTCAATATAATTATGCTTGTTGGTGCATGAGAGAAACGTGAAAAAGTGGGTTCTGAGAAAATCAGCAAGACAGAATTGAAACACCTGTAGCACTCACAAAAAAAAAAAACTAGAATAGCTAAAATGCATGTAATTCGTATCTTGTTTCCCCCCAATTCTCGATTCTGCCAAATCTAGCCCATGGAGCACCTCTATTATTCTAGGTTGTTTTGATGCACCAACACCGCATCCGGAGACCTTCACATTCAGTGTATTGCTACAAAACATTTTCACAGTGTAAGGGCCATGTTCTATTGTAACTGGTTTCCACATATCAAGTTTGCCTTTCTTCACATTAATGAAATGACATACCATCAGATAATACAAGCTTGAGAATTAGAGGGTTTTAATAGGAGTCTTTCGTTACCCTTTGTCAAGTCGTACTATTGAAGCACTTATTCGAATGTATGGGAGCAGCTCATTTGCATAGTATAAGAAATATATAAACAGGTTATTTTCACAATTTACACACTTCGTCACTACAAAAAGAAAAATTGCAGTTTATTATTTTCAGCCTGCTATGATGTTCTGACTGAGAAAGATATATTCAATTTGTTCTGCGAGGCACGCAGTAATTGCTGTGGCATATTATTTTATTGCACAAC
Organism: Dermacentor albipictus; assembly: GCF_038994185.2. Classification (NCBI taxonomy): domain Eukaryota; kingdom Metazoa; phylum Arthropoda; class Arachnida; order Ixodida; family Ixodidae; genus Dermacentor; species Dermacentor albipictus. The sequence goes on along the minus strand of NW_027225627.1, from coordinate 365,919 downwards.
ACTGCATACAGTAGCCAGCCATTATTAAAACTCAGAAGAAATTAATAGCACAATGCATATGAGCAAGCACATAGCATATTATTGCACTTTCTTAATTCATGCCAGAACGACGACCACAGGCGTCCTTCTCCAACAAGGTCAGCATCCATCGTGCCTCCTTACCATCGGGCTTCACACCCTCAGCACGTCCAACCTCAGCTTTGTGGTGTTTAAAACAACCTCAAGTGCGTCTTACTGTTCCAGGGATAAGAAAGAAGACCGTCCTGCCTACCATGGCCTTGAAGCAAGCAGCTCTGGATTGTTTGCACACTTTCTACTTTGATCGAGTCCACATATATACGGATGGTTCTTCTACTCAGACCAGCTCCATCAGCGCAGTGGTTATACCATCACGATCACTGAGCATCCAATACAAGATTTCTCACTTGACAACATCGACCGGTTCGGAGCTTGTTGCCCTCCGAGGTGCCGTTGATTATATTAATAACCAACCGGCTAATCGGTGGGCAATATTCTGCGATTCAAAGGCGGCCTTACAATGTCTTTTGTCATCTCTTCGTCGCGGGTCATGTGAACAACTCATGTCGGAGATACGAGAAATGCACCATCACATGATCATGAAAGGACACGACGTCATGTTTCAGTGGCTGCCTGGTCATTGCGGTATCTCCGGCAACGACCTCCCTGAAAAAGCTGCTAGGAAAGCCCACGAAGGAGCGACCCTTCTTTCTGTACCTTTATCGCGGACCGACGCAGCCCAACACTTAGGCAAGCTAACCCACTCTTTTGACATTGGAAAAGTGGCACACACCTGAATTCACTCAACATCGATTGCATTCCCTCGATTCCTCTATGCAACTGCGGATGTTACCAGGTCTTCTGCGAAATGAGGAAACAGTGCTGTCCCGCTTACGTTTGGGCGTCGCATTCACCAATGCATATGCATTTTTTATTGGAATGGCTGATAGCACCGAGTGCAATGCCTGCGGTGTCGAGGAAACCATAGAACACCTAATGTTCTACTGCCCATCTTTTGAAGATGAAAGGCAAGACCTCTGCAGAGCTCTCAATCAGCTAGATGGAAAGCCGTTCACCTTGAACAAGATCTTGGGACCATGGCCTCGCATATCGCAGCTACAAAAGGCCACAAAAGCGCTGCTGCGATATTTGAAAGATACGGGATTGAGTCAGCGTCTGTGATCCAGACTGAGTGACCGAGTGATATCCCCAGTGGACTTTCTCTTCTTTTAATCTTTCCGTCCCCCTTTCCCTCTCCCCAGTGTAGGGTAGCCAACCGGGCTGTCCTGGTTAACCTCCCTACCTTTCATTTATCATTTTCTCTCTCTCTTCTTAATTGGTGCCCTTTTTTTAATTGCACGAAAGCTACTGCACTAAAATAGTATACTAGTACCTACTTTAAAAGCACAATTTTATACTACGATAATAATTAATCATTCAAATTTTTATTGTAGTGCCCAGGAACAGCTAGAGCCTTTGTACTGGTGCACTTAACAGCACTATGTGAGACAAAATGTAGAGAAAACACGAATGTAGTAGACAAAAAAATGGAAGATAGAGAAACAAATAGGGAAAAAAGGAAACGCGGAAAAGTAAAAGGGAGTTAATCCTACGTGATTATCTACAGATACACAAAACACAGGAAATGAACTCTGAAGTATGTTTTGGAGTCGAGTCTTATTAGCACAATCTTGTAACAAGCCCAGGCAACGAATGTGGAATGCTACCTGGTATACTGTTGCGGCACAAACAAATGCATATGATCAAGAAGCTTTAAGGAATGTATAATGTCATGGACCACCTTATACAGGAACAAAAGGTGCGATTAATTAAGACTTGAATCTAGAGGTGCGAGTTGAAGTATATTTGAGAAGGCTCAACTGTGGTCGCCAGAATGGCAAAAGTGGTGCTTGAAGATAGATATCAATTTATTCTGGATACGTTCAATGAGGTCAGAATTAGATTTGCTCATTGCACCCCCCTCCTACAGAGGCATACTCTAGTAGTTGGAGGCACACAACAGAATTTCAGAAACACAACAGGTGAGTGGAAATGATGCAATATACGGCATGAAATTCCAAGAGCGTGAAGGGCATCTTGTGTAATTATCTATGTGAAGAGAAGCTTAGCATTTTGTCGAAGTACACACCAAGATCTTTCATTTCATCTACCCTAAGGAGTGGAGCATCACGTAGGGTGTATCAAAATTTCACATGGTGCGTTTTGTGCATATAACTTAATGCCATAGTGTTGGAAGCATTTAAAGGGACCCTGAAACGATTTTGGCGATTTTCTACAAACGTACTGAATCGTTAGAGTAGGTCCTTCTGATCATTAATTGACACATCTAAGTGCTCTACGTAAAGCGTCTAATTTATTATAAGGTTTTAAAAATGCACATCGCTGTCGATCGCAGCGCAGTGCTCGGCAGAGTTTTAAGCCGCCCCTACCCATATGATGCAAATAACCCATATTACGTCACATGGGCGAGCTATCTGATTGGCTGACCAGGGCGCGTGGTCGATAATTTTTCCAACTTTATGGTAAACAAATCATCTTCGTAATAGTTGGAATGTTAGTTAATTTGTTTTTATAAAAAGAAAGTAGCATAAAGAGAATGCACAAGAACAATTTTTTAGTACACTTAAGCACTTCCGGCACACAGCAAGTGTCGTCTGCTTGCGTTACAACGTACTCCATTTTGACGAGAGCTCCGCGGTCAGAGTTGGTGTCAGTCTTTTCGCGAGCACTATGATTCGACTTTGTTGCCTTGTGGGCTGCAAACGTAGCGACTGGCAATATGTCAAGCTGCGACATCGTGTCCCTCTGCAAGGCAGCGTACGGGCGAACTGGCTGCTGCGCAGGATTTGCGCGTTTGTGGCCGTCACTTAACACCGGAAGATTACTAACGCAATAGCGTTTCGCGAGTCCCGCATTAAGGCAAACGTAAGCGCAAGGGGACAGGATCTGGCCGCTTGACTGTGCCGTAACGGGATGAGCCGAAATGAGCAGAAGGGCAAATGTGAATGGTCTGCACGGTGCAGCCACCTGGTGGCATAGAGCTCAACCATACACAGTAGCAGCAACGAAGCCTTTCCTTCTTTGCTGCTGGTGCGTACTTTTCGCAGGAGTGTAATCATCAACACGTTGTTTTTATAAATGTTTAAAATGTTTTACACTTCATTAGAGCAATATTAGCGCTTTGTTTGACTGGTTAAGCGCTGCGCCAACAAGTGTCTGGACCATGCAGACCGATCAGGCCGCTCACGTACGTCTACGCCAAAGTTCCGTCATCAGCTTGAGTTTATGCCTCCAGTCATTTGCCGAAATGACCAGCTTGCCTGTGGTTAACGGAATACCAGACACGTTCGGCGCTACGACAGAATGCTCGCAACGCACGCTGCTTCGATAGCTCTCGCTTGGGGTTGACAGCCAAGCAGCTAGCGGAGAGGTTTCGCGCGGGCTGGGGCGGGCTCCAAAACACCCGGAAGTCGACGATGTGACGTCGCATCATGACGCAGGACCAGTGAAGGCGGAGCTTAGCCCCGCTCGCTCGGCGGACGAGTTGAGAAGGAAAAGCATGGCTGGGGAGGAGGGTAACTTATAATCGCTTGTAGCTCCATTAATACGTAACGCTTCACTTAAATTGTGGTGCGAATGTTCTACTTAAGCTGTACCCTACGCGTCTACAAAATTTGTCCGAACCGTTTCAGGGGCCCTTTAAGAGTACTTATTGCTTCTGCACCAGTTTGAGAGTGAAAAAATGTCGTTTTGGAAGTCGATGCAGTGGTGAACACTGTTGACAGTCTGAAATAGCCTGAAAGTCTGAAATGTCGGCACACAAAGTCATGCTGTTTATTTATTAAAATGCTCTTAGCACTAACAGAAAACGAGGAATCCCATATCGATTCAAACACCTGACGCACTGAAGAGGATAGATATAGGTCGGCAGTAAGTAACTGCACATCTAGCACCTGATTTGTGCATGGGCAATGTTCATGCTACCTTCCGAGTGCTAGAAAAGGTACTAGACTTCAGGAAACTATTGAAGATGCTTGTGAGAACGAGGAACAAGTATGCTTCCATACGTCTTAACCCTTTCAGACACCACTTTATCCCGTTGATTGAAAAGTTGCTTTCACCACATCTCTTGCATCCTCAGAATCGTGGAAAGTGTACAGCTGCAGTAAATATTGAGAATTTTCAATCGTTTAGCGAGTTTTGTCAAGTTTACAAAATTTCGACTCCATGCGAAAACTCACTACAGGAACACAAAATATGAAAACATGTACTATTTCGTGTTTTGAAAAGCTTGAAAAGCACTTATCCAGCCACTTGACAATTATGCCTGGTGCACGACATTGTAAAAAACAATGAAAGAAGTGAACCCGCTACATACAACATACTGACACAGAGTAACAGCACCCAGCTGTCTACCTTCCCACTCATTTTGTTAAAACATTCTGCAAATTATTCAGAATTGCAACACAGTTCCAATAATAAGTGTTTCAAGATGTATGAAACACATGTTAAATACCTTTACTTTCATCAGTGCTTTTGCTATTGATGCACGTTCCTGCTGTGCCCAATTGTGTAGACAGCGTCTCAAAGGGTTAAGCTCTGTGGAGGAAATACCATCAACACCACAAGAAAGGGAAAGTTTAAGGCAAAGTTTAAGGCACTTCATATACTTGGAAACGAGGTTTTCATTGACTGTTAGCATACACTGCGCCACACTGAGAAGGAAGGTTAGTTGAAGCATATTTCACACCATATAGCAAACAGAAATGTTCTGCAAAGGCATCAGCAGTGTTCGAGACAACACCACTATTTTCATGAAGAAGACGTACATCTTTGGCACTCCTTTTAGAAGAGAGAGCCCACAAAGCTCCAGAAATATTTTGAATTATGTGTCACGCTGGCTTCAACACAATCAATGTGGTCAAAGTGATGATTTTAATAATAATAATAATAATAATAATAATAATAATAATAATAATAATAATAATAATAATAATAATAATAATAATAATAATAATAATAATAATAATAATAATAATAATAATAATAATAATAATAATAATCTTAGTGGTAACTTGGCACACTAGACTAAAAAGAAGGCTGATGCCTGTATGTTAGAGCATCTGATAACCAGCCATCTAAAGCAGGAATTTACAGGATGCAGAAGGCACTTCTTTCCCCTCCACGTGCACACACACTTGCTCAATAACACAGCACGGCCCACACGCACACATTCGACAGGTGCACAACAAACAGGAGTGCCAATGAAGTCTGGTTCCAAGGAAGGAGAATCCAAATCGCCAGGGGGGTGGAGAGAAAGCTCTGCATGCCAGATATAATCATGGAGTTGTGGTGTCGGGCCATAGAGGCGTGATGAGGGCTCAGGCTGTGCTGACCACTTGTTCAGACGAACTGAAGAAAGATTAGTGCTGTCCAGAGAGAGGTCAAACACCCTGCAGTATAGACTAGTGCAATGTTGCGTTGGTATTGCAGGGTGTGCTACTTGAGGGGTTTGAGGCAATCCTCGAAGGCTGGCATGAGCTTGTGACAACCGAAAAGACGGGAGTAAAGGGTGCGTATTGTCCGGCGCTGAACAAGCTTAAGTTTGTTAGCGTCGCGAGTTTGGTACGGGAACTATACTGATGAGCAGTACTCAAGTCGTGACAGAATGATAGAAGTGTAGAGTGCTCGGAAAACCTTAGGTCATCAGGGAAGGGAGACACGGCACACAAACCCAAGAAAGGGCCGGTGCTTACATACCGTGCTGGTGACATATGCGGAAAAGTTGAGAGAACAGCTAAATGCTACACCCAGAATGGGAAGGGCCCGAACAGTCTTTATAAAAGTGCCTCCAAGGAAGAAGGTTGGACTTGCAGCAGTTTCGTTGTGGCTGATACGCATGGCAGCACTTTTTACGGTGCTACTGCAAAGTTTGATATTGTAGGCCCAGTCGTTCACCTTTACGGAAGGTATTTATTGTAAGCACATATGCTGTGCATCGGCATATTGTTGTTGTGGAAGCGTTAACTTGTTAATCAAACACATTCTGCGCAGATGCATTGGTAACTTGGTTTTGAGTAGATCTTTGTCCTGACTACAATTTATAGTATCGCAGCAAGAAACATTTTAGTAGAGGCTGAAGGGATGCCAGCAGTTTAAGCATACTGACTGCACAAAACACTGATGACACCTTTTCACCTTCCCCACAATGCACTCACACCATCTACACTTTCCATAAGCAAAAAGTGAGATAAAAAATCAATTACAGTTTCATTGACACAGTACTTGCTGCTTCTGAAGCGGGCATCGAAGCAATCGTGGTATACGCTGCTACATGCATAGGTCTTGCATGATGCAGGTCCTGCTATGCACTGCACACAGGGCACACGTTGCAAACAGATAATTTCTTTTTGCAGTGCTCAACTATAACGACACACTGACTCAAATATGACTGCGTTGTCACGTATGCTTCAGTGCGTCAGTGTTCTTGATTGCTTCACGAGCGATTTATGCCCAACTAGCCCAAAAGACGGACGCACTAGAAAGAAGTGAGTGATTGAGTACAGTGAACTTGTACTGAACTGGATTCACATGCCGAATAGAAGAGCGCAGTGTCAGCTGAAACAGGCGGCATGGCTGATTATGTAAGTACTTCCAATAGTTCGGCTACTGGTTTATTTCGCTTTCGGAAGTTATCTTTACCACTGGAAACAGCGCAGCGCTTGCCCGTTAAACTTGAGTCAACCGACACCACACGAAACACGCCGCGGTTGACCAACCCAACTTCCACACGGTTCATTCACCACATCACAGGTCACACGAAGTCAAGAGTGCCATATTTTAAATCACTGCAGCACCAAACGGACCTGAAAATTCATTTCCTTCGACAGAGTTTCTCAGGTGAGTTCGTTCACTCGCCAGTTACGAACTCGATGGACGCGCTAGGCCTACGCGTAACGTAAACAACATCGGCGATAGGCGAGTGTTGATTATCCAGACTTCGGAGCTCGTAAACGTGCTTCCATTCGTTTTGAGCACAACAAAATGCACATACAACAAGCACAGACGTTGCGGCAATCGTGATTCGGTTGGCTGTTTTAGCAGACGATCGTGCCGAGCCCGGCGGAACCCAGTGGGCAGGTTGGATTAGTCGGCGTCGGCGTCGGCGTCGCACTGCCACAACCAACGGTCGTTGGTCGGTCGGTCGTGTCGGTCTACTATTACAACACTGTCTTTCAGGAACACTGTCGCGCGCGTCGTGCGTCCAAAAATCTCGGACGATCGTTGGTGCCGGCGCCTTCCCACGGTCGGCCATTACAAGCCTAGCAGCCGGAGGCTCCGCAGCCTCCGATTGGTTGACGCCTGCGACTCGTCGCAGCCTCTCATTGCTGCACGCCGGCGCAGCTTCGCCGCGCGTCGGCAATCTTCTAGCATCGGCAGTAGACATAATCGCTGCGCGACGTTCCGCTTCGCCGAATTCCCGCCCGACGCTTTGACGCATTTGACCCTCCGGCGCGCGCCGAAGCTTTCCGGCGCGTGCCAGTGGTTGGGGCATTAGAGCTGGCCGGCGCCGCATCGACCGAGCCGCATACAGCCGCTCCGTCGACATCTGCTCGCACCCCGCAGGGCCGATCTTACAGTGACGCCCTGCGCGGCCGCAACATCCAAACAGCCGTGGCTGAGCCATCACTCGGCCCTTCAACATCCTTCAACCGCTCCGAGCAGCGACCCCAGGGACGCGCTAATATCCGCTCTCGTTGCTGCACTCCGTGCCCCGCTCGTCCAGTGCCCAGCTATCGACGGCAACGTACTACGTCAAATGTGTGAAGCGGCTCTCGCCGCGCAGGAAGCGCTGCTTCATCACGACTAGGCGCGTCACCGCGCCTCATAAGCGAAGGCCACCAACTTGCTCGCGCACGCCGTTCTGGCCGCCGCCGCCGCGTCTCTTTCACCCCTCTTTCAATTCCCTCTCCCACTTGTGCAGCGCGGTTGAGGTGTCCTCAACTGAGAGACAGTTACTGTGCTGCACTTTACCCCAATTTTTCTTTCCACAAACAAAAATCTCTCCCTCCTCCTCCGCGCGACCGGCCGCTCGAGGCACTTCGCGTGTATTCGCGGGCTTCTTTAACACTCGGAAAAACACTTTTACGTAGCACGCATTGAGCAGCAGAGAGTTGTATCAGGAGTTTTTCATGATACTCTAGAATTTTCTCATTAACATTTTTTCGTCTAATAATAATATTTGGGAAGTTCATTAATTGATTAAGGCGTATTATGTAATTATGCAGAATGCAAAAAATAATCTCAGTATCCCCAAGCGACGGCAAGCAATATTGCCTTTGTTCTGTCCAGGTGCGTGACATTTGCATATTTTTAAATCTTGGTGCATGATAGTTGGGGCACCCTGTATACGTGATTGATATATGCACCTATTTTTGCGATTGTAACACTCGAACAATACCAGGGCTAAATTATGTGCAGTTTTATAATCAATTACATTGCAGATTTGGCCGCTTCTTCAAGGAACGGGTACGTTTGCTGGCGTATGTTACAATTAGTAGTCTACGTCTAAATGGCTAATAAGTGAAGGGTCCCGGGTGGAGGTCCACCAGATGTTGGCCGACAAATTTAAACGACGCTTGTATGGCTCGGTAGCGATGGTCACTTCGGACATGGATGCTAGGGAGCCATATGGGATTGATTTTCCGGTTTTTCAATGGCCTTATCAGGAGTACCTTCTCCGAACCCCAGCAACAATGAAGCGATGTGCTTCATAGAGCACCCAGAGAGGCGTACCGCGGCGCTGAGTACCCATGCACAGTATTGTGGGAAAGGTGTTCTTATGTTACAACACAGCCCTTTTCTCCAGCGATTATATCGAGAAAATTTTCAGTGTCACTGCTGATGCTTTTACAAAAACGAGGGCAGATGAAGATAGAAAATATTGCAAACGAACCTTTGTGAAGGTAAAAAACGTGTTAAGGGTTGCAGGCAACGAATTGAAAGAGCTAAGCAAGCTCGCTATATTTGCTGCATTTATGCAACGTTAATAAGTGTATGGCGGAAAGTAACATTAAAGTAATCGCTTAATTTTTAGTAACTGTTCCATTACTTTCGGGGAGCATGCATGAATTGGTAACTGTAATCACATTTTTCAGAGAAGTAATTGTTATTGTAATCGATTACCATTTTTCTGCAAGAAGCACAAATCTGATTGCTAATTCCCATTAAAGGGAAGCTGAAACGGTTTTCAATTTCCATGAATTGCTGGGATTGGGAAGAACAGACCTAATAATTTACGGTTCCGAAGTTTTTTTCTTCGTTTTGTTAATATAAGGGGCGGAAATCACTTTCTAAATCACCCCCGCGGACACGCCCCCATCGCTTCCCGGAGCGCCGGGTGAGGTGGTTGCCAGAGGAGAGAACCGGCGAGAGTGACGTCACTGGCGGAGACCGAGCTGCCGGACCGGCGCGCTAGCATGCGCTGGCATGCCTCTTTCCGTCCTGCGCTTTACTGAACGACGCTACGAGATATTTGCCGCCGCCGCCGCTCACGTTTGTTTTGCGATTTTCGTAAACTGTTCTTTCCTTCTGTGCTGCGTGAGTGCCTACAGCCAAGGGCGCCCAACATGCCCTCGTTCTGTGCAGCATTCAGCTGCGCGAACACACGCGGGCGAGACGATGTGGTGTTTCACAGGTTCCCGAAGGACAAGAAGCTTGCAGCGCAGTGCGGTGAGGAGAGATAAGTTCGTGCCGACGAAATCAACTGTGCTGTGCTCGGACCATTTCCGCGATAGCCGGATAGCCTTACGACAAATGCGGAAACGCGTTGTTGCTGGCGTTGCTATACTCCGTTTCATACATCAGGTGCAACGCTGTGGAGGCTTGAGATACTTCGTGCAGTGGCTGCGTTCGCACTTAGAAAAATTTCGGTGTTTCTTGACCCGATTTTTGAGAAAACTTTTCATATATAAGCTCAGTTCTGAATGGAAAAAAAAAGAATTTACCCATAGAAACAATCCGTGTACTTATACGGCTACTAACACGTTCTTTTAAATCAATTTTCTTTTCGGCATTCTTTAATTGCAGCCCGTCGCGGCAGCTTCACGCGCATGCTCGCGCGAGCAAATGCCGCTGGCACGCTGCGAACCATAGACCTGAGGTATGAGGTATGAAATGGAGTATGAAATGGAGCATTTCATACCTGAGGTATGAAATGGAGTATATGCTTGCCTAGTGACATTCGACGTACGGTTGCAGTTATCATGTTTACCACACGGCGGTGCTAAAACTGCCTAATATCTTTATGTCAACACTAGCATGGAGCGCGCACACCGATTCTTGATCGAGCCACAATCGTAAAGTCGTCGAACCATATTCTGAATATTGCACATATAATCCCCCTGAGCATCTCGATCTGGATGTGTATGATAAGCAACTTCCATGACTGTACCTCGCAGCACTGCATGTGCGCGCTTTGAAACGCGGCACTTATGTTCGCGATCGTGTATCAACGCTCAGAAAACCACGGGACTTTAGACAAGCAGCGGCAAGGTGCTTGACATCGCGGAATTGTACCCGTGTTTACAATCTAATGAGAAGTTAGTGCTTCGGCATTCTTCCAGCAGCAAGTTCCCAGTGACACTTTAGCGCATTTTTTCTCCCGTCATTGGAACGTGCAGCTACATGAAAAAAAAAGCATACGTAACAGCTAAGATTTCCAACACGCGACAAGGTGCACACATCCCTCTCGCTTTTGGCGCACTCAACATCATCGTTGCCGCCGTTGCCGCCATCGTTTTCCGTATCGGCTGTCGGTTCGAACATGTACGGCGAAAATACAAGCTGTCCGAGACAGCGAGAACGTTCCATAACGCTTACAACTCAGCTATGAAGCCAGAACAGAACAGCGTGCTACGCTCTGAAACGGCGGCGCCGACCGGCGACTGCCGCCATTGACGTCACAGCTGCTCCGACCAATCACGGGCAACAGCGGCGTTCGCGCGATACCCTGAGGCGCTGGTGCGCGTTTTCATGAAAAAACAGCCGCTTGCGCTTGTTTCCGCCCTTTTTGAACGAGATATTCGTGTTCAGGGGACTCAAAACTGTAGAATGCCGCAGAGAACTCATTTTTTTCGAAAAGTGTTTCAGCTTCCCTTTAAGCCCTGTAGTTTTCAAGAATACTAGAAGCGACAACAGTTGTCGTACGTGTATGGGCGTTTTTTTATATGGTCCGACGTTGGTGCGCTCGGCAATCGTGTAGGTCACTTAAGCGGCAGAAATTTTGTTAGCATGGCCCCAATAACAGTATCGTGCTATTGTTTATTTCCAAGACCCATCGAGGCATGGGCCACCGCGCGAATGAATATAAGCCTCCAGAGGCGCACTCTAGTGCTTTAGTTACGCGGACTGCTAACAGCATTCTTGATACTATATCACGCGCAGCAAATGTCACATAACATGACAGCTGTTAAAGCATTGATGTAAATATTACAGACCGAAAGAGACATTGGTATTTGATGCTCTGACTCCATGGCCACCTCACGGGTCATGGAGAGTTGGAGCGCAGAGAAGGGGCGAGGTAGGGGAGAAGGACTCTCAGATAATCACGATGGCCGTCACTACGACTGTCAATATACAGATACTCGGGCATGCAGCTCAGTGGCCTGCGGGCGACTGCTCGCATGCCCCTTTGCTACCACCCTCTGCACGTTCCCCGAATCAACCCTTCACCCGTCCATGTCACCAAGCAATTTCGACGCCCCTGGGACAAGATGGACGCCAGAAAAACCGCTTGTGGTACATTGTCGACCAGACAGCGCCACGACGACCATCATGCACACGTGACATGCGCAGCATTCCACTTACCGGAGTGAGCACTGCTCTCGTAATAATCGAACCGGGGGTCGGCCACAAGCGAGCCCGTCTGTGCCACGTTGCGGTCGCTCAGTATACAGAGGCTACCGGATGCCATGTAGCTGAACGAATGGCAGGTGAACGCTGCTGTGTTGACGCACTTGGCCGCGCACTGGGGGCACAAAAGTGAAGGATAAGCACAGACAGAGACGTCGATCGCACTTCGAGTATCCAAGCGCTTTCTAGAGAGAGAACGCAGCGAAGGACACCGAGAGGTCACTGAAACGAATTTGAGGGCAGTGCCTTGCTATTTGAGAACCGAGCTGCTGCCTGCGGACAATATACATGCAGGGGTGAGTATTCAGAACACCATGAGGCATGTTTCGGCTGCAGCAAAAGTCCGGAGATGACTCAGCAAATCGTAATGGAATGCCAAGATATTCACCTGGCAAGACCCGTATAGGGAACGTCGACGTTCCAGAAGCGCTGGCATTCAAAGCTGACGGGAGCGTTAACTGGTTAGCGATCGAGATAAGCAAAAGACGTTTAGTGTACTGGTGGCAAAAAAAGCAGGGAAAAGCTAAAGCCGGGGTCGTTAAAAGTATAGGTATAGAGAGAGAAGGTTTTAATGAAAAGAATAGGAAGTAGAGACAGACGAAATGCTAGTGCAATATATACAGTAAAATCTGATTAGCTGAAGCATTCTAGGTGATTTGTCACTGCCTCGTTTCACTGGTGATTATCACATCGTATTGTTTTTTCTATTTTTCTTCTTCATGAATGCTAATCTCAAGTGGGTTAGCTTCAGCCTTAGAGATGTGAGAAACAATGGGAGTAATGTTGGCGTGAACGGCGAGGAGAGAGCAAGCGTGGTGCATGGGGACGCATGCAGGAGATACGCCACTCTCGGCTAACATTCAGTCAGCCAAAATATTAGCCGGAGATGTTAACCGGATGAATAGCAATAGGGAGCTCGAGTGCTTACTCATACTTTGTTACTAGGGTACAGCTTCCCTCGCTCGCCCAACTCAGGATAGTTTAATGAAGTAATGAAATATATACCTTTGTGACGCTCACAGAAAAATACCTTGCGGACTCGTAGCTACTCATTCTAGTCAGAGGCGTCCGCTGGAACATTTCGAGGAGACGATCTGAAAGAGTTCACACGTATGAATAGGACTACTGAACTGTTCATTGTCGTCTAACCGATTTTCGCGCTACGAAGCTGTACTTTATACAATCATACTTTAGCTGGACTTTCTCGGCGTCATGTTTCTTTCTTGTTAATTGTCATTATTTAGCATACATGTAATATTCAGTTACTCCATAAATTACAGTCCGCATGAGGCCGGCTGAAAGGTAAAAAAAAAAGAAAAAAAAGAAGGTATTCATGACTTACCGCAGTTCGCTTCGTCTCTTCCATTATGGCAGTCAATGTCGTCGTCACAGATCCACTCTTTTCGAATGCACCTACAACATAGAAAAGTACGGGCTATGTGGCCACTATGTGGCCAATTTTCATAATCCACGCTTGCTAACACCAGGGTGCCTTAGAATGTCTACTTATCTAAAAGCGATCCTTAAACACTTTTTATAACTCATGAATAAACCTGATTATTCGCTAAACAATGCTGTCAAGAACATCTGAACCTAATATTATTCCCTTATTCGCTGCAGGGTGCAATACAATGTTGCTGAAGATACCTCCTGGCCCTTCCTTTCTTGCCCCAAGATATCCGCACCAGTTTTCTTGTATATTCCTGCGCTATTGTAAACATGATGTCAATTGTCCACATTCAATTATATGTCAAGGGAGAGCAATATTATTATTGTTCGGGCGGTGTCACCATCTGGTGGCGGAGAAAGATACTACAGGAGGGGGCGGGGCGATGTGACTTAAAAATCTGTACAAACTTTAGGGCTTAAGACTCGCAACAATAATTTTCGCCAATCTTGTGCATTTTTTTATTATTATTGCGATGGCGATTGTACGAACGCTCGAGGCGCATTCATGTCGTCGGCGCTATCGGCGTCGTCGCGCTGTGCCGCTGACGGCGCATGCTCGGCTCGCGCGCGTAAGATTAGACAGTTTACAAAGACGCGGAGCGGCGCTCGGCCGCAAAAACGTTGAAGCGAAGCGGACGCGCCGTCAACGCTACGCTCACTCGCTGCCGGCCCGAGCGTTGTGCGCACGCCCACTATTAAGCACACCACAGCGTTTCTGCCAAGCTGCTGTGTGTATGCGCTGGTCTGAGCAGCAAACGTCAAGCTAACGTTATCTAACGTTTCACTGGGCGCCGACTAACGCCGAAGGTTTTCCGCCGGTCTCATACCAAGCGCTATCGAGGCGTGACGCCTGCAGCGCCATTGGCGGCGCCACATCCGCGTTGTGAGACGCCTGGTAGCTGGCAGGGTGCTGTTCCAAGTGCCCAGCAGGAGTTACCTTGCGTGCTGCGTTGCGCCAGCAAGTCGCACCCCCGTATAGTTAGAACACCGTCAGTGATGTTGTTCAAGCGCAACGCTAAACCTTGCTACTGCTGTCAATAGGGAGTTTTAGAATAGGGGCCCCAAACGTTTTGGGGCCCCAAAGAAATAGCGTCGAAGCCACTGCGCATGCGCAAGACGCAAACTGCGTTTGGGTTTTGCGTTGGGAACGCTATTTCATCGATTTAGCGGGAGCCCAAATAGCGGCCCCAAAAGTTTTGCGTCGGCAAACATGGCGGCACCCATCGAAGCGACGGCTCTAACCTAGCACAAAACTGGGTTCGATTCGTGGTAACGCGTGAAGTTCGCAAGCTAGGAGAAGTGACTGCGGTTATCGCTTTCTGTCAACTAGCGTGTGTTATGAAGATTGACTCATTAGACGCCGCTGATTTTGAATTCGATTGTGGATTTTATGGCTCGTAGGCCTAACATGGCTAAGCTTGGCTGGTGAAGGCTAGTAAAGTTGGTTTGCTCAAAACTAAGCGCAACTAACTGTTTGCTACTTACAGAATAACCTCTAAATTGTAATTAAACGCGAATACACGCAAGACAAAATTATTATTCCTCTCATAAAATGGTATATTTTATTTAATTATTTCTAATAGCATTTCTTTGACGCCGTAGTGGCGCTGTCAGCGCAAGACGCTATCCGCAAACGTAAAACCCTATTATAAAACTCTTCACTCCTACGTGTCCCAATGCTGACACCCGCAAAGCTCTTTGGGGCCCCAAACTATTGGGGCCCCTATTCTAAAACTCCCTAATGTTTCGTCCTTCGGCGATAGTGTCAAAGCATTTTCAATACTCTGCGCCTACTGCTTTCCTGTCAGGAACACTATGCGAGATAGATAGGTAGATAGATAGATAGATAGATAGATAGATAGATAGATAGATAGATAGATAGATAGATAGATAGATAGATAGATAGATAGATAGATAGATAGATAGATAGATAGATAGATAGAGGATAATTTTTCCGGTGTGCCTAAAGTCACCTACATGCTACTATGCAAGGATCAGGGGATGAGAGATTGAAAGGCCCGAAGAGAGAGAAGGCGGAAGAAAAGAAAAGCGCATGAAAAAAAAGGAATTGTTATTTACATGTGAAATATTGTTCACTATGTTACATTAAAAAAAGTCAGTTTTGCCCGAAAGGCGAAGCATCGATTGCGATAGGAAATTAGTAGACAGCTATACGGAGTAAGGATAGTAGTTTTATCGGCCGTATAAGCCTGCAAACATTTGCTTACTAACTAAACTAACAAGCATGGGGTCATGCACGCACAAGCCAACATGAACGCATCTCACTCGATGACTGCGGAAACTCGCGATCAGAACGCTGGAGCGAGGAAGTTCGGCATGAGCAGCGAGCCAATTGACCATCGTGCTACCTCTCGCTTCAACGCAAATTAAGCGGCGAGAACACAGAGCGCACGCGAATCTTTGAGTCCTTTGGGCACCTAGACTCTGTACTCATCGCAGTTCGCTTTTAAGAGTCCGCGCGGCCGCACCATACACAGCAGCCGCCGGAGTGAAACGCGCCCCGCCCTCTCCCTTCCCTCCCCCCATTGCCTCGCGAGCGACGACAGACGGCGCGCTTCCTCTCCGCTTGCCTCTCTTGCGTGCACGACATTCAGTTGCCATCGTCGGCTCACACTCGTACGCTTTCACTTGCACATACGGGATGCGGCGCACGGCGACGATATTATCGCCCTTGGACCTTATACGTAACACCACGACGACGGGGACGGCAGAAATGCACCTGGAGTGAGTGTCCATATAGTTGTTGGAATAATAAAGGAGACGTGAAAATGAAATTAGAAATTAGGTCAATTTACTGTGTAAAAAGAGCATTTCGCATACCGATAAATGCATGGCGCGCAGTGGTAAAGAAAGGAAATACCGGAAAAATGACGAAGATAGTTTTGTGGGAAAAAAATTTGCCCTAGAAGTTGTTCATTGTTTAAGGGGGGGGGGGGTAGGGAGGGCAAATTGGTCCGTACTTACTGGTCAGGGCTACACTGAAACTCGTTGTCAGCACATTTCATCAGCACGATGGCAACACTTGGACCTATTGGAAAATTAGGAAAAAAGGGTACCTAGTACAACGACAGCCGATTAACTCTTTCGCGCTGAATGACGAAGCTGTAGGGGCAATGCTTACTTTGAATTTTCGAGCATTCCGGAATATCGCAGTGTTCGTAGTCAGATTCGTTCACGAAACACCAAGGCGTATCGTCTCCGTCAGGAGAGCGGCAGTGGTTGTGCGCTCTCATTTCCTGAAACAAAGATTCAATGTTTTTCACACATGAGTCAGGATGTTCTCTGGGTATTATTAACTTGTTGAAACACTTATATGCTCTAAGCACCGCATGCCTTCAAAATTCGCCGAAAGGCACCCATTTCTACGGAGTTTGCTCCCTATTTTATGCGAAAAAAAAAGGGTGCACTGGCGTTTCAGCATTAGCAGAGCCGACATTTTGATCCGATCTGACAGTTATTGGTACAATATTTAACAAGCACTTGCCGATGACTGTGATACTCAGGAGCCACTACAACGCAAACAGATTGTGCGACTGCCCGTCTTCTCATAAATAAGTCGTTCACTTATGTAAAGGATGTTGCCAAACGGCGTGGACGCTGAGAGGTCATTTCCCTTCCTAGAATTGGGGGAGGTCGCCGTTTTCGGGCTTAGCCGAGAGTAAAGCCAGCCGGGCGCTTTGGTAACGAGTCGGGAGACGCTCTTTGACGGCAGATAGCCCGCGCCGACGCGTCGGGACATTTTAACCTGTCACGCGTGCAGGCAAAGCGTCGTTAGGGCGTCTATGGTCATGCCGGGGGGGTACAAAGCGGCAGCTTAAAACCCGAGGGATCGGTGACCCGACGCGCAGTCTCTTGAAAGGTAGGCTGGCGCCACCGAGACAAATCCAACGGTGCACTTAGCTTTGCGGGCCCGCCGGACGAGACGAACAATGCACAAGACGGCATTGCGAATCGGCGGGCGCACGTCGGCAGGGGTGTCCTTTGCGGCACGCAGTGCGCGATGGGATTAGTGAAAGCGCGAGGACGGGGCGACGCAGATGGCCGTTTCCCCGTAAGTGTTTTTCAAGGTGTCGGGAGACTTTTCCATGTATGTCGCGGAGGCGAAACGGTTGGGATGTTATTTGTTTATTTGTTGTTGGTGGTTACTTTCTCTCCCTCTATCTATCTGAATGTTCCGAGGAACGCAGGGAGAGGGTGAGAGAGAGAGTGCCCAATGAGTGACAGCCCAGTTGACCCAATCAGGTCACTGGGGTGTCGTGATTTGCCGTGAGGGGATTCGGGAGGGGCAACCGAAGGTTTAAAACCTGGCTCCCGACCTCTCACAGGGGTTCCGGGCGCAAGAAAGGTGCTCTGCACTTTCGGCTCTGCCGAGTTAAGGCGCCGGTCCCAGTGTAACCCAAGGGTCTTGACGTACGAACGGTGCTATGTACTATCGGCTATGTCGAGTTGATACGTCGGACCCACTGTAAATAGCTGTCAATGTATATAATGTGTACATAAAGTCTATTCTCCAAGTTCAACGTCTATGGCGTCCCATCTCTGATGGAAGAGGAGAAACGGCGACAGCTGAAGCAAAGTTTTCTCTACTAAGTAAGCTGGTTACGCCAGCTTGGAGGCACTCTGTGCCACGAAAGTAACAAGAGAAGGTAAAGAAAATTCACTACTTATATAACGATACTGCGCTAGGTTGGCCTTACACTTTATATTTTACGGCAACGACATGGATTATGGAATCTTCAAGCTGAGTAATTCAGATGGTATTCATTTAAACAATATACGATTTCTTAAAACAAACTACATTGTCCCGATGATTTTGAGCTTGTAGTGACGCAGTTTTTAAAACTCGAATTTTATGCCTGCCAAGACTGTTACAATGTTGCAGCAGGAGGAAGTGAATGTCTGCATTATTTACGTTTAATCATGGTCGTCAAACATTCCAAGCATTTTATAGCACTCTAGAACAGCGCGTACCCTATAGGTTTGGTCATTACTTATGACTACGCGGCTGTCTGTCAAGAGGACGAAGATCGAGAGTGCCTGGGTGTCGTTTCAACTTAGAAAACCGATGTTGTGGAAACATCCGAGGCAACAGGCAAAGCCACGACCTCCCGGAGCTCACAGCTATGCTCTTTAGTAGCCAGAGAGGCTCAAGAGCACCGCTACATTATTGAAAGCTACAGTCACATATGAACTAACAAGCCGCCCACATCGGCTCTTATATTTCAGCAAGAAAGAAGAACCAAGTGCCGATGTAGTTCCGACATATGACCAAGAATTACTGCATGCAAGCACACGAGTATAGTATCCAAATCAAGTGAGTGCCGGCACTGGCCAGGCATTCCTCGAAAGTGGGCAATGAGCCAGGCGCGAATGGTCGTTAAAAGGCAATTAAATCCATTCGCAAGAACAATTTTGGACACATCAACACCCACTAGTGGTAAAGCCACCCACCAGGCTGCACTTAATAGAACAAAAGGGGAAGAATAACAGGAGCCTGGTATTCCTTTTCCAGGAATACCGACGCAGTTACCGCGAGGAACACAAACGCTACATAGACGGGTGGCAACAAGAAATCCGATGACTGCGGCGCATTGAAAATATCTCTTTCAGAGCGATAACCCCAAAGAGGCATCGCGCCAGAACAAACCGCCAACAAGTTGTGAGGAAACATGGGACGTTGGCTTACCTGAGATTCGAGACAATCTGTGAGTGCATAATGAAAAAAAAAGTTTAACACAAATTCAAACAATAGCCACTGGACCATTATATTTAACGCCACTCAATCAAATGCAGCAGACATCTCGTTTTTGTGGCTTAAGCTCAGACGAATGCAAAACTGTACCGCCGCCTCCATGATTATCTACGGTATATGGGAGGATACCAGCAACCAAGGTTGGCTGAACTAAGACTAAGGCTAAACCAACACTAAGCTCCACTTGTGTCCCCAGCTATAGATTTCTCTTTCTATTAGATACGAAACATCACTCACTGGTACTAGGGGGCAGCGCTGGGCTTTCTTGTGACACTTTCTGTGAAGTTTTCTACTGGACTGCACTTTTCTCACGTTGCAAAGGCGTTAAGAAATTTATTTCTGGTGTAATGGCGTCACAGAAAGGAAACCAAGACGGAAGAAGTAGACATGGTGAAGACAAGCGTTGTTTATATCGATACTCATATCAGCCCAACTTTCAGTACTTCGGAATAGAGGCAGCGATAGCGGGCCACTCACTTGGTACGATTGTGGATAGTGTCTGCTCATAAAATGGCCATTGCGAGGATCTTCCCAGCGCATACAAGGCTTGCCAGTTTCCGTAACGTTCGCTGAGCCAAAGTATAAGCCGCCAGTTTTGCGACAACCTAGAACAAATCGATAAAAAGACTTAACGCAGTTTAGCAAGAATGAACGCGTGAGGGGAAAGAGTGTATGACGTTTATTTAGACGAAAGCTTTCAAAACTTACTGATGAAAATTTACGGCTCCTGCTGTTCTTGTGCCATACTTCCCTCGCACTGACCTTCATTGGCTTAAACCGAAACTCACGAAAATTTATTTGGCAAATACTTTTTTTTGTGTGTATGTTCACAAATCTTAAGCGAGGACGCTGAGCCCTGGTTATAAAGAAAAAAAGCACAAGGGGCTTTGTCCTGAGAAATGTTCCTCTAATCCATCCCCCTCACCTTCGTGTAATTGTGTTGCCAGGTTTGGGCCACTCACCTATGGGAAAGGCTGCTTTCTCGCATATAAAAGGCAGCCTCTCTGAGCAGTGGACGGTGTTCCACCTGTGGCGGGCGTCGTCGAGCAGCGCTCCGCGGGAGCTTTCTTGGAAGACTCTTTCCAGAATGAGGCACTCTGGTGCTGGGGGAATTGCACCGCGGAATTTCCATGGCCGGCCTGCTGTCAGCGCTTGCTTTGTTGCCTCCCACATCCAGACGCCGTTGACTCGAACGCCATCAGTGTGCCAGCGGTCGAGTCCTCCAAGCAATAAAGATTGTAACATGGGTTGACTGGCGAACTCAAATGAACCAGTTGCTTGGACTGCATGTATAGTTAGCACACGTCTTTCACGAAAGACTCTGGCACAGAGTTTAATGCAAAGTGTGTAACATGACAAGAGTAGCGCCACTAGAACGTAGCCGGTCGCAATAGCACTCGTCATGTGCTCTTGTACCTTCATGTTACCGCCTTTCTAGCGCGAGTGTCTTACGTCAAATGGTTTAAAGGAGTACTGACACAAAAATTTGAAGTCGAGATAACTTGTGAGATCGATTTAGTTGGTCACACACACATCATCTATAAAATATCAGCGGCGAATATCGCTTAGAACATATTTAAAATCAATTTTAAAGTACGTGCGCGCAGCCAACCGCAATACAGAACACCTCGCGACATTGGCATCACGCGGGATTGTAATTACCCAGAAAACACTAAGTCATGTGGCTACGTCACGAATTTTCGTTGGCTGCCATGCGGCTTACATGTGCTCTTCTCCTCTGTTGTTGCTTGTTCTAGCTGTTGTAGTGGGACGCTGCAACTGCAGTTTTTGTCGTGTCCATCGGGATATTTTCACAGCGTTCAACGCCGATTTGTTGTGTCTTACCATTGATCGTGGCCGTTGCGAGGGTTTTGTTGAGGTTCATCCTCGCCATCGCCGGCCGCAATATCCGAGTCGCTAAGCGATTGGCCACGTCTAAAGCGCGAGAAACATGGTGCGATTTTCCGTGCGATCTGTCGTACGGCGCCTCGTGTGCGACTTGCCGCATGCGGCCAATCGGGACGCATGGTACAAATGAGCGAGCGGCGGGTAGCTCTGCCCAGAACCGGCGCCCCTGCGTGGAAGTTCGGAATGCTGCGTAACTTCGAACAGAAAATGAAAGCAACCGTATTTGCGCAGCTATGTTGTTTGAAACAAACGATGACAATATAAACACGTCTGTGCGAGCACTGTAGACGTGTTTCCGCAAGGCCGCGTTAGCAGTATCGGATCCGTTGACAGCCGCCGATAGCCAGGAGCCGGCAGGCATAGCTCGCTGGGCCATCCAATCCAACACCGGTTGCGCTTGTGACACGATCGCTTGCAGTTCGTATAACGAAGCGCCTATGTTAGTCGGCACAACGTGTACACAGTTAAGCCACGCTTAAATTGCAGCACATTTGATTTCATTGGTGCCGACAGGAGCGAACGAGCATGCCAGGCGAGCTTGCGATCGCTGGGAGACGATGTAGGCCTAGCTAGCCGGCCGTCTTTCCGAGGCCGAGGGCACTTGCGATGCGTCCGCAGCTCGTAATAAAGCGCCTAAATTCGTCAGCACAATCAATGCCTGAACATTTATGTTTCTCTTAAGTGAAAATGCGGTTAGTTTTCCCGGTGCCGTTAGTAGCGACGAGTAAACACGCCAGTCAGGCGAGCCGCTTCGTATACAGACGATTGCTGGCGCGTCTGCGCTTACCGCGTCCGAGTAGAAATCACACCAACGATTTACTGTTTCGCACAACGTTTTATAACTCGCACTCTTTCGAGGTCACTTTATTATAGAAGTTATTTCGTGTCAGAAACAAATTGCAGCCGATTTATGTACCGCCGTCAGCGGCGAAAGGAGCCTGCGTTTCGGCCAGGTAGAATAAAAAGAAAAAGAAAAAAAAAAACACATGATCAGGGCGGGCCATGACGTTCACGCTACCGGCGCTGTCATTGGCTGTGGTCGTCCGACCGATGCGGCCGTCGCACGACGATATTCAGCAAGTTGGTCGTGCACGCTGGCTGCGCATCAGAGCATACGTCATGGATTTTTGCGAACACGTGACCACTTTGTTTACATTCCCGTTTCTCCCGTCGCGTTGCAATCTGGAATCGAACCTTCGACTGGTCGCTACAAAAAAGACTGCAAATAATTAGCTTTCGCACTCTGAAGTAAATGAGGTTTCGTGCCGTGCTTACTGGGTCATTAACTACTGATTAAAGCAGAAAAAACCACGTGCATTTTTTTGTGTGTGTCAGTACTCCTTTAACTATGTCGTCGGCATCACCAGTTGACAACGCGCACTGTTAGGAACGGCCTGCACAGGTGCTGACATGCAAAGTTTTCTCAGCCAGCTGCAGCTGCGAGCGTGGCGAGCTTCCCCGACGCGACCATGGAAGCCTTCTCCACCTGCCCCGGTGACTCGTTTTGTAGGGACGACGATGTGCCGCGTCATCATCCCCTCGGAGCAGCTAGGACTAAACGCGGTCGGCGGACCAAGCATTGTTCGTGGATTCGCCGTGACCGCTGTTTGAAGCAGGGGAGCCCTTGGAAGATATTTTGCGCGGCCCTCTCACAGAGCTTAGAAGTCATGGACGGACGCGGTGGCCATTGTCTGCGGGGTCAACACTGGCATGAAGAAGTGCCTGCCCGGGCCAAGCCCTGTGTCTCCAAGAACCCACTCACCTCGGCGTAGTCAGGAAAGCCTGTGTGGAAGTGTGTGCAACCCTCCCCCTAAAAGGCAGGTCGGCTACGATGTCGTTGGACGCTACGAATTGGCGGTGAACTGCCGTTTTTCCCTCACCTAGGGATCTAGGGAGGACACTGTTTATAAGAAGCTGTTGTGCGGCTGCTGAGTGTGCTTTCTCTCGCAGTTATGGTAGACTGATGAACTGCAACGTCCTTATGCAGATACTGTAAATAAACCCATATTCCTCGTTCTCGATGAGAAGCAGTCCTTTCCTTGAACAACGTCCTCAGTGTGGATAAGTTGGACGACGGCATGGGCCAGCAACCATTTACTTCATGCCCGACTCGAAACCTTACAGTACGCGCTTTCGGAACACGTGCTTTAGCAGCTTACCTTTGTGGAGGGCCAGCAGCAATTCGGATACGAAGTTCCTCTTGACATTAGAATTGATGCTGAGAAGCTGAGAGCCTCTTGATTTGCAGAAGAACTTGGCTTCCGCGTGCGACAGGCTCGGTGTCCCTATCACAAGGTGACACATGCCCTGGAAGGGATGCTCTCCCGGATCGCAGGCGGACGCTGCGAGAAGGATGCGCCTCGTGGTGTCAACTTCAGGAGCAATGACCCTGCGTCTCTTAAATTTTATTATTTAGCGTCGAGGGCGTGTTTTAGGTAGACCAGTCAGTCATATAGCAAAGCCGGCTGCCCTACACACATTGTTAAATGATCTTACTAGTTTATTGTTATTATTAAACGAACGTCTTACCGGAATCGCGGTGGCATGAAATCCTTATTCGACGCGTGCTGGTGCACAGAGTTCGATGAACGGCGCATTGTGTCATCTTGTTCACCTCCTTTGGACAGTCCACGTCGAATCCATGTCGAGCCGTGAACCAGGGATATTTTCTTTGTGTGTATTCTCCGCCTCTTGGGGAAAATATTGAAAATGTAGTGACAAACTGTAGAGCCCCGCTACTCTCGAGATGAAGCTCACCTGGTGAAGCCCATTTCGGAGCACGCCATTGCTGTCAGTCGTTGGTTCCAAGCGTCACCACAGAGCGACTGCCACTTCCCAGTGATTTTCATTTCAAGGAAGCCTTCGTGTGGCAGCCTTCCACCACGAAGGCTGCAAACGGAAGTTTGTTAAAAAATAGCTGCATCGCGAGTTCAAAGTTAAAAAAAAATTTCTTCTATCATCATGATAATTGTGTACGATACGATAGTGGGCAGGGACGCTTTTGAACGTGACAGGGAACCGATTTGCTTAGTATATTGATTTAATTTGATTTGAAAAAGTTCTGATCGCACTTGCATTAATAAGCTGCTTATTTAAAATACTACATGTTTTGATACCAGTGAAATGAAAATTACTGGTTAATAAATTTACAGGATTCTTTTTTTTCTTTTTTTATTCAACTGAGACACGACGAAAGGCGCTTTTAAAGGGACCCTGAAACGCTTTTGACGATTTTCTACAAACGTACTGAGTCGTTAGAGTAGGTCCTTCTGATCATTAATTGACACATCTAAGTGCTCTGCGTAAAGCGTGCAATATAGTATAGGGTTTTAAAAATGCACATCGCTGCCGGTCGCAGCGCACTGCTCGGCGGAATTTTAAGCCGCCCCACTCATATGACGTCAGTGGGGCGAGCTATCCGATTGGCTGACCAGGGCGCGTGATCGATAATTTTTCCAACTTTATGGTAAAGAAATGATCTTCGTAATAGTTGGAATGTTCGTTAATTTGTTTTTATAAAAAGAAAGTAGCATAAAGACAATGCACAAGAAAAATTTTTCAGTACACTTAAGCACTTCCGGCACACAGGAAGTGTCCTCTGCTTGTGTTACAACGTACTCCATTTTGACGAGAGCTCCGCCGTCAGAGTTGGTCTCAGTCTTTTCGCGAGCACTATGATTCGACTTTGTTGCCTTGTGGACTGCAAACGTAGCGACTGGCAATATGTCAAGCTGCGACATCGTGTCCCTCTGCAAGGCAGCGTACGAGCGAACTGGCTGCTGCGCATCGGACTGCCGCTATCCGATCGGCGCCAGGATTTGCGCGTTTGTGGCCGTCACTTTACACCGGAAGATTACTAACGCAATAGCGTTTCGCGAGTCCCGTATGGGCAAACGTAAGCGCAAGGGGACAGGGTCTGGCCACTTGACTGTGCCGTAACGGGACGAGACGAGATGAGCAGAAGGGCAAATGTGAATGGTCTGCACGGTGCAGCCACCTGGTGGCATAGAGCTCAACCATACACAGTAGCAGCAACGAAGCGTATTCTTCTTTGCTGCTGGTGCGTATTTTTCGAAGGAGTATAATCATCAACACGTTGTTTTTATAAATGTTTAAAATGTTTTACACTTGGTTAGAGCAATATTAGCGCTTTGTTTGGCTGGTTAAGCGCTGCGCCAACAAGTGTCTGGACCGTGCAGACCGATCAGGCCGCTCACGTACGTCTACGCTAAAGTTCCTTCATCAGCTTGAGTTTATTACTCCAGTCATTTGCCGAAATGACCGGCTTGCCTGTGGTTAACGGAATACCAGACACGTTCGGCGCTACGACAGAATGCTCGCAACGCACGCTGCTTCGATAGCTCTCGCTTGGGGTCGACAGCCAAGCGGCTAGCGGAGAGGTTTCGCGTGGGCGGGGGCGGGTTCCAAAACCACCGGAAGTGGACGATGTGACGTCGCATCGTGACGCAGGACCAGTGAAGGCGGAGCTTAGCCCCGCTCGTTCGGCGAACGAGTTGAGGAGGAAAAGCATGGGTGGGGAGGAGGGTAACTTCTAATCGCTTGTGGCTCCATTAATACGTAACGCTTCACTTAAATTGTGGTGCGAATGTTCTACTTAAGCTGTACCCTACGCGTCTACAAAATTTGTCCGAACCGTTTCAGGGGCCCTTTGAGGAGTGATTCATTGGGCGCGGACTCTCATTAGGTGGTTTTATTGCGTTATTCCCATACCTTTGTCGCTCAGACGGATTCATGTAGAGTTGTTAAGATTTGCACAGAAGCTCACAACTCGCTTCTGTGCATCGTTTCAGGCTTTATGCTTCGGTTGATCTTGACGAGTGCTCCTAATGTAGCTCCGAAAATGA
The DNA here is from genome assembly GCF_038994185.2 of Dermacentor albipictus. Classification (NCBI taxonomy): domain Eukaryota; kingdom Metazoa; phylum Arthropoda; class Arachnida; order Ixodida; family Ixodidae; genus Dermacentor; species Dermacentor albipictus. The sequence goes on along the minus strand of NW_027225627.1, from coordinate 339,972 downwards.
GAATTGACGCCAGCGATCCACATTCATAAATATTACGTGTGAAACTTTTTGTCAGTCGCCTCTAGTTCAGCCATTCAGGTTGGAAGCAAATTACTTGGCGTTTCTGATTTTCTTTTCGGATATAATTTAGCCAACATGAAGAGAGAGAGAGAGAGAGAGAAGAAAGGGGGAAGGCAGGGAGGTTAACCAGATGTAAAGATCCACTTTGCTACGCTACGCTGGGGAGAGAGGGGAGGAGGAGGTAAAGTGATACCAAAGTAGAGATAAAGAAAGAAAGGAGCACAGACATACAATCACAGTCGGTCACTGTCACCGCATACCGTCACCGCAAAGCACAGTACTACCTGCAGCACTGTAAACATCTGTTCAGGCTACAGCTGCTTCTCCAATTCTGTTGTCCTTAAAAACTGCAACAGTGCCCTCGTCGCCCTCCGCTGCGATGGCCTTGTGATGTCGGCTTTCTAAAATAAATTCCTCTGTTAGAGGTTTTTGGTGAAAGCGCGCTATCACGATTGCGAGCGATCGTCTCTGTAAATTGTAGCCAGGACAGTCACAGAGAAGGTATTGAAGAGTTTCCTCCCTACCACAGTCATCACACGAGGCGTCGTCGGCCCATCCGATTCGGAATGCAAAAGACTTAGTGAAGGCCACCTCTGGCCATATTCGACAAAGCAGGGTAGCTTCGCGACGGCAGAGTCCAGCTGGAATGCAAAGGCGTAGAGAGGAGTCTACAATCTTAAGCAAATGTACACTTTTTAGGGTGTATATTTGCCACACAACAATATTCGTCATCTGTCTTGATTGCGTTTCCTTCCTTGAAAACACTGCGCTCGCTTCTTTCTTGTCGAGAATGCTCTGCCATGCTGATAACGTGACTTGCAAGTGCCGGGCTCGCCGGGACTTCCAAGTCAGATGACTGATGACGTTTATTGTTATGTGGCAAAAGGGTCTAATTTTGCTTAAGAGTGTAGGTTGTGCAGCGAGTTGTTTTGAAAACTTTCGGCGTACTACGAGGAGACTTCATACAAGCTGCAGCAGCAAATATCTGTTCGAATTCTGTGTCCCGGTTTTTGAGCAAGCACCGGCGGCAATTTACGTCACCGAAAAGTAACATTGAGGAACAGGATGCAACGCTGCATAAACATATGGCCTTCTCGCTGAAGAGTAATCGTACAAATTGTCGTTCTCTTGCCAGGATGATGAGTACTAACTTAGCATCAGGTTCCAAGTTTCAATTTTTGAGTTTATTTCTGGAAGGTTAATACAAATTGTGTGCAAACGCTGTATGTTACGAAAAGAGTGAGGGGTGTTTCATTAACTTTTGTACTCACCGTATGGTATGATTTGAAGTGGCCAAGCTAGGACTTGGCGTAGGTGGGTGAGCTGTATGAGCAAAGCAAGTGTCAACATATGAGAGAGAGAGAGAGAGGAAGAAGGAAAGGCAGGGAAAGGTCAGCATACGATACTTTGTATCGTGCTGGGCAGCTATGCTAACCCCGTCGCGAACCATACCCTGCTTGAACAACAACGTCACAAATATTTTTCTTGAAAATTCTCGCCTCCAGCTTTAAGTATCGAGAACCCAGGACCCCCCCCCCCCAAAAAAAATAAAGTTAACGACGCACATGTGTGGCCGAGGCCCACGCTCTCTACATCGTCTCAGAGCGCTCGGCTTTGATTTGAGAACGCGTTCTATGCATAACGGAGCTGCCATACATATGAAAAACACCCGAATACGTTGCACGAGAGAAGGCACATACGAGCAGCACCGCAATTACATGCCTAGATTGCGCGCCCGTCACCTGAAATTTCACTGGTAAACGAGCCTCGTGGTTGCAGTTACGTCCTTGTATTTTCTTGCATTTGCCTCATATAGCTTAATTCTCTCTGCTCCGCATTTATTTTTTACACCTTCCACCTTAAATAACGACGACAGCTTGCGTGGGTTACACCCATTCGACGAAATTCTTTATTTTATGTGTAATCCCTGCAATAATTGTATTGGTGAGTCACAAAGTATATTTTTCATTACCGTCTGTGGTGTGACCACCGTTGGGCTTTATGAATAGACGAGAAGTCTGCTGGAGCGACTTGGCAACCTTGGCGTGCCTGGGACCAAACCACTGCGCGAACCACGAAGACCAGCTAACCGCGAGCACATCGAGACGACGTGAAATGGCCAGCGGATGGGGATGCCGGCTTATAGCGAGGTCTGTTCATTGTGAGCCCGTCAGTTTCAGCAGTGGCAAGATAGCAGATGAGCCAACGAAAAAAAAAGAAAAAAGAAGAAAGAAAAAGATTAGAAATGGCCACGGTATTCAAGTGCAAGAGGCGGAAATGGAGACAAACTGGCCAAGGCAAATTGCGACATGGAAAGTAAAAATGAATAGTGGCTCTGTTAGAGCACTGGTTCATCGGAGAGCACGCGTAAAGCTTTTTGGTAGCCGTCGATTGCACCCTTTTCTCATGCTTTTGTTGCCTCTTAAATAATTAATTCCCATCTGAGTGAATGCTCCGTGAGAGTGCGGAAGAGGATGACCATGTTATAAGGGAGTTTAAGGTTTTGCGCAGTCAAAGCTAGAGGACGTAAACTGTCCGGTGCACAAATGAACGCAAGAAGATCTATACATAAGAACACAAACGGAATACAAAAGAACGCAAGGTGTAGAGAGAATCTGGGGTTTTAGATGCCAAAACCACGATATGATTATAAGGCATGCCTTAGTGGGGGACTCCGGAATATTTTTGGACACGTGGGCTTTTTTAACGTGCACCCAATGCACGGCACACGGACGTTCTTGCCTCCATCGAAATGCAGCCGCCGCGGCCGGGATTTGATCCCGTGACCTCGTGCTTAGCAACGTAACGGCAAAGCCGCTAAGCAAACGCGGTAGGTGGAACGCAAGGTGTGCTTGGGGCTTTGGGTACGCAAAGAAGCTTGGGTGTGCTTAGACTCCCTAATATCCATGAATAAGTAATTTTTAGTGGCATAAAATATCATGCAAGTTCGGCATCGAGAAAAACATATCAACGTCGCAAATTCTGCTGTGAGCACCCCAGAAGATTGTTCCGGAAACTGAGTGAATTTTTCGCAGAAGCCAACAGCACGGTTTTCATGCACCAGACCCAATTTCTATACATACCACTTCGGCGTGGATGGTTGAAAGGAGAAGTTGATTGGTTTCTCCATCCGTCACAGTCCTGAAATTTATTGATTGAAACATGCACAACAATAATTAGCTGGGACAATATGAGATTCAATTCAGTTTTACGTGTTGAAAAGTCGAAGATGGCAGAGAATAATGGTGGCGATATCATCTCGCAAGAAAAAAAAAAACGCTCGCTCACAAATGAAAAATTAAATAAAGAAACATTCTAATAAATGAACATATGCGAATGCATGTGCAACAAAGTTTCGCGAGCGCAAGTCGACAATGACGACTCCAGTAAAGTTCACTCGCAATACCGAAATAAACATTTCACAGCTTCACAAACACCTCTAAGAATTCTCTCGACGAATGCGTATCAGACACTTTTTCGCAGACACACCAGACACCGGGACGACATCACTTAGAGCCCAATCCACTTGGACTCCCGAACCAGAACAAGCCATAGAAATAGACATATACCTTAAAACTGTGACTAAAGGAATTATAAGCCAATCCAATACATCTAAGCGACCTAAAAACATAACTGCGTTGGAGAGTCATATAATTTCAAATCTTAGTTGCCGGAATGACATTGTTATTAAGGAAGCAGATAATGGGGGAAGTATAGTTATTTGGCCAGTAGAAAAATACAAGCACGAGGCTTACAGACAACTAAACAAGCCAGAACATTACCGCAAGCTAGATAACGATCCGACATTGTCCTACACAGTGACAATTACCAACAGGCTGAAATCACTTTTGGCTGATGAATTGATAACACCGTCAGAATACAAATTTCTTAAACCAAGAAACAAAACTGCCGGGCGTTTTTACCTCCTTCCAAAAATTCATAAATTCCATCCGCTGAACTATACACTGCTGTTATCCCAGGCCGCCCGATAGAATCAAACAACAACACCCCGAGCGAGAGCACCTCCATTGCTTAACCACTATCTTGGTGACTTGCCAAAAGCACTTCCGTCATTTGTACAAGATACATACCACCTGCTGAGTATTATAGAGGACATTAACACTAAAGGCACACTACCTCACAGCACAATTCTCGCAACACTAGACGTCATGGCGCTGTACACCAACATTCCAATCCCTTATGGTTTATCTTCGATAAAAAAAACCCAGTCTAAACACAATGCACAACACTCTACTGAAGTCTACTTGTCTCTCCTTGAATAGGTTCTAACGCATAACTACTTCGAATTTCAGGAGAGTTACTACCTACAGATACATGGTACAAGCATGGGTACGCCTTTTGCACAACCTACGCGAACATATTTATGGGGATTCTAGAAACAGATTTCCTATCGCGCTGCACAGCCGAGCTCCACACATCCCTACGATACATAGACGACATATTCATAATATGGGGACATGGTCAAGACAGGCTAGATAAATATGTAGCTTTTCTAAACTATTTTCACCCAACAATAAAATTCACATCAGAATCCTCAACTTAGCGCATAATCTTTCTGGACACAACAATGTACATTGGCAATGGGGAGCTAAAGACAACGCTGCATAGGAAACCTTTCGGCAAACCACAGTACCTAGAATATACCAGCCACCATCCCAGACATCGCAAACAAGGCATCTTTAAAGGCCAAGCCACACGACTACATTGCATTTGCGTTGAAAACCAAGACTACATAGATAGATTCGATCACCTTAAAGAAACCCTATCAAACAGGAACCACCCAAACAGTGACCTTCAAACAGCTTACACCGCGGCAACCAAACTTGATCGAGCCGAGGCCCTCAAGCCCCACCCGTGGATCACAAGAACAACGCCTCTTCTTACTACTAAATTCTCAAACGGACTCCCAGACGTGAATAACATCCTCAGTAAATACTACCCAATTTTCACAAGCAACCAGAAACTTAATAAGATTTTTCCCGACCGTCCCAGAGTAGCCGACAGACGCAACACTAATTTTAAAGATGTTCTTGTGCACGCCAAACTAAAGACAAAGAGGAAGTTGGGAACCAGTCCCTGTGGCCGCCCCTGGTGCTCTACATGGGGGAGACTGGACAACAATTTCATACAAGACTCAATGGTCACCACGCGGACACAAAACACAATTTGCCTAAAGCAGTAGCCAGCCACTTTAATGAACATGGTCATATATTTGACAAAGCAAGGCTCTGTATACTACAAATAAACTTCCTTTCCCCTCGCGAAAGGAAATGTACGGAATCATACCTCATACACAAGTTTAATTAGCTACACCCGATGGGAATTAATTTGGCACGTGGCAACTTAGAATCGTTAAAGGCGGTAACTTAAATCTGAAATTCACATATCATCAACGAAGACACAAAATACAATATGCCACAAGCTAACTTTAATTCTTAACCTCACCTACTCTTCCATTTCGAAAATTTCTTCCTGCCTACTGCTCAATTTAATATACTCTTTCAGGTTTTTACGTTTATATCAACTGTAGGACAGCCTTCTACCATGTACACTTGCCCCCGCCCGCTTCTGCGCACGTCACCCTTCTATTTGTTATTATGGTTTCGGTTCCCCCCCTCCTCCTTTTTTATTTTTTTATTTATTTTTTGAAACACCCTCACCAACACATTCCGAAGTCAATATGCATTTTTCGGCGCCTCAAGCCAGGGTGTCGCCATTTCTGGATGACGCCGTAACGACACCTAGGTTGAGCGACTGGGGCAATGCCCCTTGAAAGACCGTGCCGCTGCCTTTCAGTCACCCAATACATATAGCACCGCAGACTCCTCCTCGCGATCTTAACCACTTCAAAATTACTCGACATATTGCTGCTATGCTACTCAAGTCACTCTTTCAACTCATATTTTTATTATATTTTTTCCTGTCTTTAGGCTTACTCGCGCACTTACCGCCTGACCGGCTCTTCTAATGCCACAAGAACATGCCGCCAACGACACCCATGAATGCGTCCTAACCTCTCGCCTTCCCAACGTGCCCACAGGCCCCCGTCTTTCTTGAATTTTTTTGTCGTTCTTGTTCTTTCTCTCCTTTTTTTTGTCTGGGTGTCGCCCTGCTTTTTTTCCTCGGATTTTCTTTCTTTTTTCCCCGCGTTCCCACACTCCCGCTCTTGTCCCCTCGTCTTGGGAATGCAGCTCACAGACGTCGGACGGCAGCGCTCGTTAACTCTGAAGTCTCTCCTTTTGAAACCAGCCGCTAGCGACAACACCCGCACGTGACGTCACTGCCCTAACCCTTTGAAACTAACTTGCTGAGGATGACGGGGCCGCCTTTGACGAAGATAGGTCCTCCTATCGAAACGTTGGCCAGCCTTTCTGAGGCACCTTATCCCTGTTTACAAACTTTATACGACAGTGTGCTATTCCTTCTGTCAGCCCCTTTCTTGATTTTGGACCTGTGAGCCAGGTGACTCATTGCAAATTCGACAGAGAGAGAGAGAGAGAGAGAGAGAGAGAGAGAGAAAGAGGAAGGACAGGAAATGCAGGGAGGTCAACCAGACGAGCACCCGGTTTACTACCCTACATTGGGGGTGGGGGAAAAGGGAATAGAAAGTGGCAAAGAGGGAAAGAGTGAGCACTGAGTGCGCGTGGGAGGGATGCACAGGGCCACCATAAACGGTCTCTTAAGCCGGTGCAGTTCAAGTAGTGTACTAGTGCACGAGTCGCTTTTCGTGCCAGCGACGGGTGTGGCTACGGTCCGAGTATCTTTGACTCGGAGACGGGTCTTGAGTCTAATCTGTTTAAAGTTATCCTCAGAGAGAGAGGGTTTCTGTAACTCGTAACTTCTGGCCGCGTGCAAGTCACCACGGGAGACATATTGAACTTGATCTAGACCAATCTTCAGCTGGCAGGAGTGATGTAGGGGGTGGCGGATGATTATTATGCCATGGCGCCAACCGGAGTAGGGTCATATCTAGAAGAAAAGCCTGCTCCTTTTGGCATCACTGGCCACTAGCGAATTACATTTCTGGAAGTTCTCTTAGTGACGTGTTTTACTATGAGAACTTCGACTTTTGTATTTGGTAAAAATGACTGATGGGATTACTCGTTGTACTTACAGGCCTATGCGAAAATGAAAATTTAACTAAAGTGAAGGTGAAACAAATCAGGGGTAGTATTCAGAGAGATTTTGGTTCGTAAGAGCTCTTTGCCATTGGCCGGTCACTACTGACAATGGTATGTCCAATGCTGCAGTTGGCTGGTATCTCTTCTTAAGGACAGTTCTGGCCTAAAATCGTTTTTGTCGATACGGGCCCAGATGGCAATTCTGTAACGTCGTATAATTGCGCTTTGCTGCGAAGTAGGCGTACTAGATGGGGCAAGGGGAGGGGGGCGGCGGAGGGTTCGGATATGCAGGAAAAGGATGACTGGAGAGGGAGAGGTCATAAGGGAAAGGCAGGGAAGTTAACGAAAATGAGCCCAGTAAGCTACCCTGAAGCGTGCATTGCACAGTTCATGACAAGAGAGAGAGAGACAGAGAGAGAAAGGGAAAGGAAAGACAGGGAGGTTAACCAGAGATTAACTCCGGTTGGCTACTCTGTACTGAGGGAAGGGCAAAAAGATGCGATAGGTGAGAGAGAGAAGGTGAAAAAAATTAAAAAAAGAAATAAAAACCTACACACACACACGCACGTACGCACACACTGCTTCTGCGGGCACTGTCACACAGCCCGCAGAGGCGTTCCTAGTGTTACGCAGTGTCACCGCACAATCCTACATCACACAGTGCACAGTCATATTTTGTCAGACAGTCCTGTGATTTTTAAGTACCGCCGCAGCGCCTTCATACCGGATCGCGCTGATATTCGCGTAGGCCAGTTTGCAAGGATCTTGTTTTCTCTCACTGGGCGCTTGTGCAGTTTGTCTAGGGTGGCTGAGAGGACTGCTCTTTGCTGGTTCAAATGAGAGCACTGACAAAGAAGGTGCGCGATTGTTTCATTGTATCCGCAGAAGTCACAAAGTGGGCTCTTGGCCATTCCAATAATAAAAGCATAGGCATTTGAAAATGCTACTCCAAGCATAGACGGACTAGAAGGGTGCAGTCACGTCGTGGAAGGCCGGGCGGAATACGGAGCTGTAAATTACGGTCCAGGGTATGAAGGCGTGCACTTGTGAACTCGGTTGAATTCCATTTAGCTAATGTCAAGTCACGCGCAAGTGAGGAAAGTTTTTTCGCACCATCGGCTCTCGATAGAGGAATGGCAACACAGTTCACGCTGTCATGGGCAGATCCGGCAGCTGCGTCTGCTCGATCATTGCCATGTATGCCACAGTGACTAGGCAACTACTGACATATTATATCGTGGCCTTCGTCAACTATGCGATGGTGTACTTCTCTGATCTCTGCGACGAGCTGCTCATGTGATCCATGGCGCAGTGCTGAGAGTACACTCTGTAGGGCTGCCTTGGAATCACAGGAGACTGACCATGCATGGGGTCGTTCCTCCTGAATGAAATGAAGAGCCGCACGCAGGGCTACCAGTTCAGCAGCTGTCATTGATGATACATGTGACGTTTTTAGCTGTATTGGGACGGATCTTGTTGGTATTACCACAGCAGCAGCTGAACTTGTAGGTGTGACTGAGCCACCGATGTAAACGTGTACGCGGCCACTGTGGACGTCATGTCAAAGTTCTAAAGTGGCGTGCTTAAGGGCAAACGATGGCATGTTAGCTTTCTTCATGATTCCTGGGATGGTGAGGCGGATTTCAGGTCTGTGCAGGCACCATAAAGGTGGGGATGGTCTTGCTGCAGGCATGTAGTTCGATGGCAGTGAGGTACGATTGGCATCAATTAAACGACTGAAAGTTGCGTGTGGCCTTTCTGCGTGTAGAGCGGCAAGATGGTGAGAAGGTAGTCGGGCAACGTGCCGAATATGCGCTCTGAGAACGTCGGTTGCCAAGTACGTTGATATCGGGTGATCTCGAGCTATGACGATCGTTGCCACTGTAGACGCACACCTCGGAAGACCGAGACACGTCTTTAGGGCTTGAGTTTGTAGTCTCTGGAGTACACGCAGGTTTGTTTTGCAGGTGTTACCAAGCACAAGGAAGCTGTATCTTGCGAAGCCGAGGAACAAGGCTTTATAAAGCTGAAGCATTGATCGCACCGATGTGCTCCATGACTTCCCGCCAAGAAATTTGAGGAGATGTATTATTGTCATTAACCTCTTCTTTAGGTATGAAACGTGCGGGCTCCATCATAGGTCGCGATGGATAATTATCCCTAAAAATCGGTGTTTCCTTGCATTTGCAACTGCTTCCCCATTGACACTTACAGAATAACGCTTCATTGCCTTCCGAGTGAATGTAACAACGCAGCATTTCTCTGAAGACAGCTCTAAGTTCTGTCTTCGCAAGTACAGTGATGTTCACGGCGCTGCTTTTTGTAGTCGTGCTCGTAGCTGCAGTCGTGTTACAGCAGACGCCCAAATGCAGATGTCGTCGGCATAGATGGATATTTGAACTGTGTTGTGCAAGCATCTGACTAGGCCAATGAGCACTAAGTTGAATAGCGTCGGGCTACCAACCGTGTTTGCTCAGTGGCTATGGTGTTGGGCTGCTGAGCACGAAGTCGCCGGACTGAGTCCCGACCACGGCGGTCAAATTGCGATGGGGGTGAAATGCGAAAACACCCGTGTACTTAGATTTATGTGCACGTTAAAGAACCTCAGGGGGTCCAAATTTCCGGATTCTTCCACTACGGCGTGTCTCATAATCAGAAAGTGGTTTTGGCACGTAAAACCCCATATATAGTAATAATAGCGTCTGGCACAACACTCCGCCTTGCGGTACTCCACGGAACGTTTGGTGTTGAATCATGGCGCCATCCTCGGTCATCACGAAATGCCTGTCGGTCAAATAACTGCACAGCCACTGAAAAGTGCGGCCACCGATTCCGGCTTCAATCAGAGGCACTATAATGGCATAATGTCCATATATCATAGGCGCCTTTTATGACAAGGAATAATGCCGCAGTGATTCGTTTGAGACGTTTTTGATGTTGAGCAAACGTGACCAAATCGTTGACATTATCTATGGATGAGCGCCCACGCCGGAAGCCAGCCATAGCATCTGGGTACACGGTGTAATTTTTCAGGTACCATTCCAGGCGCGTCAAAATCATTCTTTCCATTATTTTCCCTATGCGACTGGCCAGAGTGATGGGGCGGTACGATGAGAAATCTAACGGTGATTTACCAGGTTTGAGAAGTGGAACCAAGCGGCTGCGTTTCCATTCACGCGGAACCAAAGCGTTGCGCCAAGACTCGTTGTAATGATTTAGCAGCATGAGTCGTGCTTTCCGCCGAAAATTGGGGAGCGCCGCATAGGTAACGCCGTCATGCCCAGGTGACGAAGAGCGCCTGCAAGACGTCAGTGCCGCTTCAAGCTCCTCCACTGAAAACATTTCATCCATGCGGGAATGCCGTGGCACAGGAGTGGGCACATGGTGTAAGTGCGCATTGGAGCAGCGAGCTGGCAAGTCTTGAGCGAAATTCTTCAGCAATGTCGATTTCGCTGCGATCTTGATGCAAAGCGAGGGATTTGAAAGGAACGCGCTGTTGCGGTGATGTGCGAAGTCCACACACGGTTCTCCATATCTGGAGATAATCGCTCGCGTGGATCCAACGACTCACAGAAACGATTCCATCTTTGAGATTGTAGCGCATCAATGCGGCGTTGAATCTTCTTTTGCACCAGCCTTGCCACTCTGAGATCCCATAGAGGGACTTAGTTATCCTGTATCTTCTTTCAGCCCACCGGCGAATTGCTCGTAGACGCTGCAGTTCCCCTTCAAATTCATCATATTTCGGGAAAGGCTGAAAACCACGCGTAGCCTCTTGCATGGCCTTTAGAATTTCGTGTTCCAGACTTTTGAATGGTTAATTGGCTGACATACTTCTTCCATGTGCGACCGAAACGCCGACCAGTCGATTCGTCGGAGAGTAATGTAGGAGCACTTAGATAGTCCCTTGATTTTCAGGTACGTCGGAATGTGGTCGCTTCCACGTGATTCGATGTATGGAAACCATTGCACGTTTCTTTCAAGACGCTGAGAAACCAGGGTCAAGCCTAGGCAGCTGCTGTATGTAAGTCCGCGTAGATATGTCGGACTACCATCGTTGAGGCAGTAAAGGTCGTTCTGTGTGGCAAATGATGCTAGTCTCCTTTCCCTAGAGTCCATCTTCAAGCTCCCCAAAGCGGATGGTGAGCATTAAAATCTCCGGTGAGAATCGTAGGGCTGGGTGTCGCTGATAGCACGTCGTGCAATCGTTTAGAGTCGAAGCCACTTGACGGAGCAATGTAAACAGCGACGAGTGTGAACGTAAGCTTATTCGTTTTCACAATTAAACAAACGTACTGGTTGTCGTCGTGAGGCGGGACTGGGTGCAACACGTATCTGAGATCACATCTAATATATACAATTACCTTGCTCACATCACCACAGGTAGAGGACATGAATGCCGGATAGACAGAAATACGTATAACGTTCTGCACGTTCGGTTCGCAAATTACGAGAATTGGAAAACGGTTTTCGAAGACAAAATGGGTGAAATCTGAAATTCTTGATTTGAGACCATGGGCATTCCACTGCAGTAAAGATACTTTCTTGATTCCCTTGTGGAAGGGCAGCGAGGGGTGGGCCATGGTGCTATGCGATGCTTTCAATTACTGGAGTCAGCGCGTCCAGCAGTTGCAGTGCGCTACGAGCAGCCGGAGTGTCCATGTTTGTCAGTAGTAGACGCATGACATTGGTGAGTGATTTGAGCATAGCAATCACTTGTGAATGCTGATGGACCTGAAGAATCACAGCAGCGCTCTTGTGGCTTTGCACATTGCAGACGCACGAGGCTACGGTCCCAAGACCTCGTCTGTGATAGGCATCTCATATAAGTGTCCTAAACCTGCCCGACTGGTAATCCTCTCATCTTCGTATGTTGGCCAGTCACACAGGAAATATTTTATGATTTCTTCTACATTACGTGTTTCGCAATTGGCAGCGTCAGCCATTTCAATTAGGAATGAGTAGGCGTTCGTAAAGGAAACTCCCAGTCGCTGGTGGCACAGTAACATTTCTTGCCGTCGAGTAAAACCGCGTAACTGGAGATGCATGCAGTATGTATTTGTCCTGCAGTGGACTAGGATTGGCGGATGATGGTGCCTATCCAACAAACAGATAATGGAAATTCGGGTGCGCACGGCATTCGTAACTTCGTTTAACGAGTTCATACTGCCGACCTTCGCTTCACTTTGAAGTACCGTAAGAAATAATGAAAAAATGCAAATAGTGCATTAGTATTCCAACGCATCGCCCAAGCCCCTTTCCTTGGCCATTCTATCCGTACAGCCAACAGAAAAAAATAGATAACGACGAAATCCTTACGAATTACAACAATGCCGCTGCCCAGAGTGGCTGCAGGCGAGTGCGGTTTCCTGTCGGTGCTGTGACGCCACCGAAACGAGGAAAATTGCTGCAGAAATTCGGTACTGAATTGTAGAAGCCGGATATGTTCCTCAAGCTAAGGCGTTTAACGGTTTCTCTCTTCGGACTTCACAAAGCAGATGTGCAGCGTTAACACCAGTGTAGCATTGCATATTAAATCCTTAAGGTCTTACTCTGCTGCAAAATATAGTGAAGTTGGTTTTCCAGGTCTCCACGTGTGGACACTGTCTTTGCGCTTCAGAGCACATATTCACACAAACAGAAGAAGAATCTGACGCAAAAGCTGATCGTAAGAGAAGGTGCGAAGAAATTGTAATGTTGGACATATTAGCAAAGGCAGCCGGTCATGGGCAAACAGCACAAGCGTGCGAGCAAAAAGCTTCGCGGAATCGTGCTCAGATTCGTGAATGTTGAGTTGAGTAATTTCTAGTGTTGAGATTTTGTAAACATCTGTGTGGTAGCTGGTTAGTGGGTGGCATCTGAGGTGGAGTTCAACGCTACATGCTTATTTACGAGTATTTCACGCTCGAAACTGTGCACTCTATGTACTTCGCGAACCATTTCATTGATTAAAACTTGCAGATTCCTTTATCCAGGCAATTTGATTGCAATACGATTTCATTGGCTCTAATCAAATTTGAGGTTGACATTTTTTTTAGTCATAGGCAGTTTCTTTCGCTCGCAAACAATCGCTGCGGTTGGCGCCTGTTCAACAGAGCCTGCCGTCATCCACTCAAGTGGAAGCCGCTATGCGGTGTCCAGCCCACTAATTCCACAGCTTAGTATTTATTGCCAAAAGAGGAGAGAAGAAAGAAAGAGAGAGGTTAACAAAATGCGAGTTTCCGGTTTGCTACTCTTCTCTGGTATCAATCGTCACTTAAAGCGCAAACATAGACGAGGGACAAAAAAGGACGAGGGTGGGGTGGGGTGGGAAGAAGAGGGGTTGGAAAGAGGGCAAAGAGAGAAAGAAAAAAGAGCAGGAACAGGTAAAAGCAAGGGCGCTCCAATTACAGGCGTTCACGCATAGCGGTCGATCTCAGTTTGTTTAAACGCATGATGTAAGGTGGTCGATCTCAGTCTTCAGAGTGTAAAACGAAATTGGCACTTTCGCCTAGCGGGCGAAGCAGTGACAGCGGCAGCAAGGTTTAGCGTTGCGCTTAATTTGACTCATCGGGCGACTGTTCCAACTACACGTGGGTGCAACATGTTGGCGTGACACAGCACGCAAGGCAGCTCCTGTTAGGCACGATCGGAAGTGAAGGCGCGACACCGACGGGGGACGATGAGGGAACACATACACAGGGCGCCACTTCCAACAGTGTTTAATCAGGAAAAAACGCCACTATTTTACACAGGGAGCGCAATCACAGTTGCTCAGTGCGCATTCGCGTTCAGGTAAAGCAGTTCTTCGCGTGATAGGGATATTGACGCGACACTTACGCACTTATCACCTGCCTCAATGATCCTTTTGGCCTCAATTATTAATTGAACCCATTTGTCATGGCTTCTGGCAACTACCGCGCAGGCGTAGAAGTCTGGCTTACATTTGCAATTTCTACAATGAATTGCAAGGTGGCCCTCCCTCCAAATGTTGACTGCGTTATTATGTTGCCTCAGCCTGTCATTCAGGCACTGCTTTGTTTAGCCCACGTACTTTCTGCCACAAACTAAAGAAATCTCATAAACGACTGCTGCCTGACAATCTACGTATTTGTTACCGCGTTTTGTGACACAGGCCGGTGCCTTGCGGAAAGAAGGGCTGGTCATTCTGCAGAGCTGAGAGAGCTTGCACGGGGCAGAAAACACGACATTTACGTTAGCTCGCTTGGCAACGTTTTTAGAATTATGAAACATGCGGTGCATGTAGGGTATGACAGGCTACTTTTTCTTTTCGCGAGGTGGCTCTTGGTCCAGTTGGTGAGTTAGCGACTTCTTCAGGATTGTTTGCGCTACGGAAACTAGAACAGGTTGCGGGTAGCCTGCCTCTTCCAGTCGGTCAATCTGCTTAAGAAACCTTGTCGCGTCTTGATGTGGATAGGACTTTTAAAAACATTCAGCAGGCACATGTTAGCAATGCTGTATTTAACTAGCTCAGAGTGAGCGGAAATAAAAGGTAGCAGAGGTTTACGAGCCTGAGGTTCATACTGCTGCGAACAGACGTAGATACTTGCTTGAAACAATCTAAGATCTAAAAATTGATGGAGGAATGTACTGAAAGTTGGTGGGTCACTTCTATGGGAGATAGAATCGGCCTAAAGGTTGTCAAAGTTTGACTAACGACCAAGTCGGCGTCATTGAAAGTCTTATCTACTAAAATTAGGAAGTCGTCAGTGAATCTAAAAATTTTGACTACGCCGCTACCCTCGAGACTGCTAGACATGGTTCTGCCAGCACGAGCTAAAAATAAGTCACTGAAGATCGGAGCTAAGCACGAACCTATGCGAACGCCACACTTTTGCAGGTACAAACGACTGTCCCATTCAATATAGGTGGAAGCCAAGTAAAGCTCGAGCATAGCCAAGAATTTGTTTTCCGGAACACCCGCTTCATTCTGAAATGACAGGGAGCCATAACTGTCAATACCTTCCTGGATGCACTGTAGCAATTCTGCTTTTGGCTTGCTATAAATATACATCTTTCAGATTTTTTTATTCAAGTACCCTAAAGGCCCATGCGGGCATTAGATAGGGGTGTTAAAATAAATTGGTGATTTTTTTTATTGAAATGAATATTAGGAGAGGTTGGTACCTTTATGGTGGCACCGGCTACTCCTTGTCACTTGGCAAAGGAGACAAGTTTGCGTAAAAAGGGAGAATAGCGACACGAAAGATGGCACTCATTAGAACACTGGATGAATAAAATATATACAGTCCAACAGTACATGAGTCGCAAAGTTCTGTGCATAAGTCCAGTCCACGTACGCATATATAAAGTCAGATATTTAGAACAGACATAACACTCAACACATGTAATGCACTGCAAGAACAGAACAGAATTATACATATTGCATAAAAGTTGCGATCGCCTCATAAACCAATTATGAATCACGAACAACGTTTATGTTACTCATTTAGCGCATTCGGATCATCTGATGCCTAATATTTTCCCAAAATGTTGGTCTCCTCTAAAAACTTTTTCAGAGCAAGAAGCGCTCTTTTTTGAAGGCCCGCAGTTGGTCATGGGCCAAGTATTTTTTTTAGAGTGAAAGGTCTTATGTCTAATATCAACAAATTTGCTTGTAGTACCCTTCTTTGTGGATTGTATTTAGTGCACTCGAGGAGAAGATGATGCACATCTTCGTCTGTATGGCCACAAGAACACTGTGGACTAGAGACACGTTTTATCCTGTACAGGAAGTGTTTAGTGAATGCAGTACCAAGACGCAAGCGGTGTACCAATGTTTCAAATTTTCTGTTGTCTCTTAGATTTCCCGGCATTGTTAAGTTTATACATGGGTCTATAAAGTATAACTCAGAGTTTTAGAGCGCAGCTCTTTGGCGTCCGTTCCTGGGTGTCGCGTCGTCGTCGGCGTTGTCGTCGGCCTCGTAACCAGCTCCGCCCCCCTTTCATCCCCCCAGCGCTAGCAGCGACCGACTGATACCGCTGGATGCCGCTGACGCCGCTAGAGAGTCAAGATAACGTGACTGCATAGAACACCGTCGCCGCCATGCAGAAAGAGGAGGAAAGGGTCCCCCCCCCCCCCCCCTGTTCTTGTGTGGCGGATAGGGTGCTCTTCAGTTTCCGACGCGCCGGTTATTTCACGTAGGCCCCGGCACGTCGACGAATATTTAGTTTGCTGATCAAACCAGGTAGTTTTGCTGAGGCGACAAGAAATCTGTCTCAGGAGCAGACGGACTTCACTACGCAATAGGGGAAGATTGGTTGTCTCCACGTTATTGTGCGCCCGATTCTCAGCTGCGTCCGCTGCAGTATTTCCAGGAATATTGCAGTGCCCAGGTATCCACTGGAATGCAATTACGTGGTTCATTGCACTTGCTTTTGTAAGTTCTTTGAGTGTCTCATACAATAGCAAAGTGTTCAAAGAGTTTTTCTTATTGCTCTGTAGTGATGTGAGAGCGGCTTGCGAATCGCTAAAGATAACATATTTTTGCGAATGTTCTTTTGATGCTATGAACCGCAAAGCACACAGGATTGCAAACAGTTCTGCCACGGTGGAAGATGTCTCTCGGGATAATTTAAATGTTTGCTCTAGCGCTAAATGTGGAATGACGAATGCTGAAGTCGAGGAATTTTTATGACACGAACCATCTGTATAAACGTGTATGTACTGGGGATATAAGGAGTAAATTTGGAAGAGTGCCAGTTGTTGGGCGGCTACTATGAACATGTCTCTCTTAGATGTAATGCCGTCAACCGATAATTCTATTTTAGGACATGTTAACATCCAGGGAGGGTAACAAACATCCACTTTGCATATTTCAAATCTTGGTAATAATGCTTTATGTTCTCGAACAACATCGTGAATTTTGCTTTTGTTTCTTTCGGTAAGCGCGAGGTTTAATGGATGATTCTCGTGTTGGGTTAAGATGCGATAAATATGTTGGCATGTTTCAACTGTTCGTATGACTGGAAATGGTGGGTGACGAGCTTCAGCAATTACTAAAGAACTCGAGGTAGCCTGCGGAACCCCAAGACACACTCGCAGCCCTCTTGCCAGTAAACGTTGAAGACGTTCCTCAGAAGATTGCGATAAACCATGGAGAATAGGAGCCGAGTAAGCAATTTTTTGTTTTATGAGTGCGTTATGAACTTGTAGTAGCGAAGAGACTGATCCCCCCCACGTTGTACCTGCGAGTCGCCGAAGTACGTTTATTACTGCATTGGTCTGCTTTTCAATTGCGCGGATGTGTGAAGGCCATGTTAGCTGGCGGTCAAGAATAATTCCAAGAAATTTATGCTCTTTCACAAACATCAAAGTTTGTCCATTAAGCGTAAGTTGGAAATTATTCAGCTGTCGTCTAGTAAAAGGAAGTACGGCTGTCTTTGCGTATGAAAGACTCATGCCTCTTTCTTTTAAAAAGGTGTCGATACTATCAAGTCCCTCTTGCAGCGTTGTTTGAATGTCTTGTATATGAGATCCAGAGGCCCATATGCAGATGTCATCTGCGTACAGCGAATACTGTAGACCAGACGGGAGCTTTAGTGGCAAGGCTGCCATGACGCAGTTGAATAAAAAAGGACTGAGAACACTGCCCTGCGGAACGCCCTGTGTGATGCTGTGATAATTACTCGCGCCTTCGATTGTTTCCATAAATATTTTTCTGTCTTTCAAGAAATTTGATACCCATCGTAGTGCTCGACCGTGTAGGCCAAGCTCTAACATACCAGCAAGGATGTGTATGTGACTTACAGTGTCGAATGCTCTTTGAATGTCTAAAAATACTGCTACTGTCACATTTCCGCAACTTCGTTCATGTTCGACGCATGTGGCAATGTCTAATACTGAATCCATTGTACACCGATTTTGTCGAAAACCGGTCATGTAATTGGAAAACATATTTGTGTGTTCACTCCACCACTGCAGTCGACAGTCTATCATCTTCTCCATTAGTTTGGAAAAACAGCTTGTGAGACTGACGGGTCGGTAGGAGTCAAGACAAAGGGGAGTCTTTCCTGGTTTTAGTACTGGAATTACCCGGGCTAATTTCCATGAATCTGGCAGAGTCTCTCTTATCCAGATGTCATTAAATCTCTCCAAAAGAGCCATTCTTCCTACAGGACCTAGGTTCTTTAACATTGTATACGTGACACCACCTGGGCCTGCGGTTGTCTTTGTACGGCATGACGAAAGAGCACATGTCAATTCATTTAGACTAAACTCACAGTCAAGTTGAGGATGTTGTGACATAAAGCACGCACGAACTTTCTGTTCTGCTAGTGTTATCGAACTTGTAAATTGTAGGCAAGTGAATGGAATTCCTGGTCTGGATATAAGTTGGCAGAATTCGTCAGCAACAGATGTTTCCGGAGTGCTTCGAGCTACGGCAAGGGCTCGGAAGGGATGGCTCTGGGTAACTGGACCACTAAAAGATCGGACAACTGACCGTATTCTGGGAACTGGAGTAAAGGGAGACAACGACGCGCAGTATTCTCGCCACCTTCTCGTACCTAATTTTTGTAAGCGTCTGCGTGAAGTTGACCGAACTTTCTGTGCCATCTTGTAGTCATCCAGCTTTCCACTGCGGCGGTAAGCCCGTTCTGCTCGTCTTCTAATTGCTCTTAGATATTCATATTCCCCGTCGACTGCAGCGTATTCATTTGGAACAATGACTTGCTTTGTGCAGATCTCGTAAGACTCACACAAGATATTTGCAAAACTTTGAAAGCTCGGATTTTCGCCCAATGAGTTACTCAAGTGGTGACGAAAACTTTGCCAATTAGTATATTTTGAGTAGCGCCGGGTCCCCTCAATCCGTATTAGGCGATGTTTTACCAGGATTGGAAAATGATCACTACCGTGCGTTTCTATGTCCGTTGACCATTCAACGCCATCAAGAAGGTCTTGTGAGCAGAGCGTGACGTCTATACAGCTTGAGTAACGAAACCCCCGCAAGAACGTTGGAGAGTTGTCATTTAACACGATAAGATTACTTTTTTCTGCGGCAGACTCTATTATGCTTCCACGGGAATCGTTATATTCACTGCCCCAGATGACGTTATGTGCGTTGAAGTCCCCACAAACCAGCACATGTGAGTTTGCGATACCAAACACATTCACTAAGCTGTCTACTGATATTTTGCTAGCACATTGTAGATAAAGACTGATCACTGTGACGCTTGTATTTCTGAAAGATATCTTGCATGCTACGAACTCCGGTATATTTAAATCGCTCGACTGTATTAAATAGGACGGCAGGTCCTTTCTCACACATAACATCGCTCTGCTATTTCCAGCGATGCGCGATGATTTATATATAACGTAGTTTGAAAGACGAAAGTCATCTCTTACGCCTGCCTCCTGTATACATAAAACAGGAAAGTTATGTTGAGCTAGTAGTTTGCGAAAATCAGCTGACTTGTTTCGAAGGCTA
Source organism: Dermacentor albipictus (assembly GCF_038994185.2). Lineage (NCBI taxonomy): Eukaryota > Metazoa > Arthropoda > Arachnida > Ixodida > Ixodidae > Dermacentor > Dermacentor albipictus. The sequence continues at coordinate 320,339 of NW_027225627.1, read as the reverse complement.
TTAGCATTCCACTGAAATACGAAAACACTGTTGTAACGATTATTCATCGTAAGCCTGCCGTGGGGCTGTTGGTGGTAGTGGAAGCACCAACGATTCCATAGAAAGCAGTGCTTTTACCTCTGGTAGGTTGTTTGCTTGTGGAATGGCACTTAGAATGGCACGCAGAGCTGTGAATAGCTTGGGCAGGATCATCTGGGCTACGGGTAAAGACGCGTAATCACCAAACGACGCTGAAGCTCCATGCGCGCTCGAAGCAGGTCGCTGAAGAATTGACTGAGATGGTCGCTGGGATGACTGGTGTGGTTGAGGCGAATGCTGAGGTAGTCGCTCAGATGTTAACTGAGGATTGCTGTGTCGATGTCTGAGGGCGTTGCTGAGAAGGTCGGCGAATTTCACTCGAAGCCTGGGCAAGGTGAGTAGCATTCTCTGAAGGTGGATCGTGTCGCTCGCTGTCAGAACGTTGTCGACCTGAATGCTTTAGGGCTGCTGAATAGCTCATATGGACCCCTTGCTCCTTTTCTTTGTTAGGAGTTGGAGGCGCACATCTTACAGCATCAAGGTTGGGTGGGGGCGCATTACGAGGAGGCAGCCTTCCATATTTTAACTCATGTCTGCGTAACCTTGAGGCAGCTCTGCTCTGAGGGCACCCGGAGTAGGAAGATGTATGGTTTCCGCCACAGTTGGCACACTTTGGCTGACACACAGACTTGCACTCTGAATGGTTGTGGTCTTCTGAGCATATCTTGCAGCGACGCTGACTGCGGCAGTTCTTCGATAGATGTCCAAATCTCTGGCAGTTGTAGCATCTTAGAGCAGGGCCATGATATTCTTCTACGGGGTGGCTCGTGAAACCTAAATGCACTCGATGCGGCATTGGTTTGTCTTCTTTGAAATGGAGGATGACGGTTCTCAGAGGGCGTGATTCTACCGCTCCGTCTTCTTGGCGATTGTAGCGCGCCTGACGACGGGCAGATGTCACTCCAAAATCCTTCAGGGAGTCAACCAGTTGTTCTTCCGTATACTCAATTGGCACATGGCGTATCTTGCCAACATTCTTGGTATAAGACGCCGGAATGAATGGCTTGACTTCCAAACCAGCAACTTCGCTCATCGACAGTAGATGTCTTGCAGATGAGACTGAAGTGACGTTAACAGAGAAACTTCCATCTCTATTCACGCGGAAAGACTGCACTTTTTCTTTTGCCGCAGAGACAATTTCCGACGCAGCACGGTTTGGATTCACTTGCCAGAAGTCGCGCCCTTCCTGTGATGGTCGAAAAACAACTGGAATTCCCTCAGGCCGCTTCTTTTTATACGTTACCAAGGAGAACGGCGTTTCATCGCAGTCTATATCTTCATCGTCACTTAGATCATAGGTAGATGTTTTGTCGTCGTCAACCCGTGGTTTCTTGGCTTCACTTTCGCTGGTCTCAGCCATATACACTGAAGGTGCGCTGGTAGGTAGGGCGGCGTTGAAAACTAGCGTCGCCGGCTTGATGACATTGGGCGCTTGTTGTGGCACTTCTGAATGCGGCGTCGATTCTGCGGCACTCATGCGCCTAGGAACGCGCTGTCGGACATATGGCTCGTGCCGGTGTTCTTTGCTGCCTACCGCCGTGGTAGGCGTAGATGCGCTGCGGAGCGCAGCCAAACCACGCGATATTGTGCGTTATCTTTAGCACACAGGAATCCCACGGGATGTCTGTTCTCCCTGGACAACAATGAAGTCTCAACACAGCACTGATTCTTCGAAGAAAACAGAAAATAATATCTCACCGAAGAAGCAGCGGCCACTCGGAGGGACTTCTTCTTCTCTTCCGCTAGATGCAGTATACGCATTTAAACAGATAATGCATGCTACAATAAAAAGAACACAATCGGAAACACAGAAAAAAGAAAGAAAACAATACAATAAGAGCAATACAACGACACGCGCTAAACGTTGCAGATACATATAGAATTAAAATGGGTGTCACACAAAATCTACATAACTTGGTCACTTCATACAAGGAAGAATGCTTGCTAAAAACGTACACATACCAGTAGATACTGCATGGAACAATGAAAAGCACACACCGAGAAAATTTTATGCAGTACAAGTGACTCTGTGTTAACCTAGAACAAAACCATTTGCGGAAGGAACATCAAAATATGGTGAGGAAAAGAAAGTTAAATAACAGTAAAATATGGAAAAAGAAAAAGAAAAAGGTGCGCAATAACACAGTGATGCCTATAACAAATGAGCAAGAGAATACTATGTTAGTACGTTAAAATAGTGTTTTTTGTTTTGCTAGGAAATCATCATGACTTAGAGCTGAAACGATTTCATTTGGTAACATATTCCAGTGATATATCGCGAGAAAGAGGGGCGAGTGACTCAAGAAGTTAGTGCGTGCAAGAACGGGCTGCACTTTAAAGAGGTGATCAAGGCGCGGGAACATACGATGGGCGGCCCAATGTGGCATGCGCTGAAAGACGACCCGCAGTGATATAGCTTGTGAAAATGGGAAAAAAGTCCTATCAGCATTCGACTTTCTAGCGAGGGGAGATTTAGAGATATTATTATGTTAGTGATGCTAGAAGTTCGTGAGTACTTTTTTTTTCGTGACCAAGCGGACTGCGTTGTTTTGGACTGACTCGAGCTTGATTATGAGGTACGATTGATGCGGATTCCAAATAAAAGACGCGTACTCCATTTTCGAATGAACAGTGTCGTATAGGCTAATAATTTATTGGTGATGTTTGCGGAGTAAAGGTTACGCTAATGTAGCCAAGGGTTTTACACGCGCTGTTCGTAATCGCATCGATGTGATGATGCCATGAAACCTTTGAAGATAAATGAATTCCCAAGTATTTTAGTGTTTGCGCATGTGCAATACTAATGTCGTTCATCAGTTAACGGGTAACCCTAGGGTTACTAGATCTAATGAAAACTACAGCCTTAGTTTTCGAAGCATTTATTTCCATTTACGAAAAAGGCCTCTAATTCTGTTACTGTCTCCTTGACAAGTATTCAACTACTAGTGCAGAATACTTTACCAGGTAAGGGTCGTCTACTGTTAGAAGCGTCAGCATTTCTGACAGAAAAGCAGCCAAACACTTCTGCCACGTGTTGAGCTCCGACACAATTACTCATAAAGGGCAGATATCTTTGTGGGTCTTGGCGCCGAAGAAGACCTGGAGAGTGCGCACTCTGCTATTTCTAAGGTCCCTGGCTAATTTTAAGAGGATCGTTTTGCGCACAGCTTCTTCGCTTCATGTTTCAACTTATTGAGCGATACATTATGGCGACAATGAAAAACAGGACTTAAGGTTTCCAACGCCTTCACCTTGCATATCTCTCGTGGAAAGACGCCAAAGCCGGCTTTCAAATACGGCGCCAGACGATTAATTGCTGTGCGGCCGGGGTCCCACTGGTCCCGTACAAGAACGTCCACGCCACTTGAAATGCACCGATCCATCTCACTCACAGGGGCGAAACTGGACACTTTTTGCACCAGGGAAATATTTTCTGGAGCTGTGGTCAGTGGCTTCACGGCAAACTTCGGCCCTAGAGCGAGACATCTATTTACGTCCTCCGGTAGCGTGACGTTTCCTTCGGTGAAAATATTGCTCCCAGGGCCTTGTTTTTTCTTCTTTGGACGAGGATGGCCACGTAGGTGAGACAGGGTACTCTGCCAGAGGAATTCGGTCTCTGGTTTGCGACACCGTTAAAATCCCAGAACGCCCGCTTCGCTCTATCTTCTCGCATCAAGCTGTGCAGTTGGGCTTCTAGGGGAATTCAGTAGAGGCGAGCCTGCCTTGACCATTCGGACTTGGGGATTTCGCAAATGCCATTTCCATGAACGACTGAAGGGTTAAAGCCTCCAAATAGGAGCCTGACAAATTCAGGTAGGAGTTTACACCGAATGCAGTAGGAGAGCGCGCATGCTTTGCAAGTCGCGACGGCCATCAAAGAAACTGTGGCGCTTGGGTCAGAAGAGACACGTAGTGAACAGCCCGATGTACAAGAAATATACGGCGTTAGGGTGGATAGTTGGGCGTGTTGGTTAAGCATAACCAGGAGCCACCTCGCGAAAAAGAAAAAGTAGCCTGTCATACCCTACATACACCGCATGTCCCATAACTTGAGAAAAATTGCCAAGCGAGCTAGCGTAAATGACGTGTTTTCTGCCCGGTGCAAGCCCTCTAAGCTCTGCAGAACGACCAACCCTTCTTTCCGCAAGGCACAAGCCTGTGTAACAAAACACGACAACAAATACGTAGATTGTCAGGCCGGTGTCGTTTATGAGATTTCTTTAGATTGTGGTAGAAAGTATACGTGGGCTAAACAGAGCAGTACCCGAATGACAGGCTGAGGCAACGTAATAACGCCGTCAACATTGGGAGGGAGGGCTACCTGGCAATTCATTGTAGAAATTGCAAATGTAAGCCAGACTTCTACACCTGCGCGGTGGTTGCCAGAAGCCATGAGAAATGGGTTCGATTAATAATTGAGGCCAAAATGATCATTGAGGCAGGTGATAAGTGCGTAAGTGTTGCATCAATATCACTATCACGCAAAGAACTGCTTTATATGAACGCGAATGCGCACTGAGAAACTGTGATTGCGCTCCCTGTATAAAATAGTGGCTCATGATTATACTGCGCTTAGTTTTACACTGACGAATATCGTCAGCGTAAAACTCAGCGCAATATAAGCATGAACATTCACCAACTAGCCCCCTTCATCGCTTTACAAAAATAGTGACGTTTTTTCCTGATTAAACTTTGTTCGAAGTGGCGCCCGGTGTGTGTCTTCCCTCTTCGTCCCCCATCGTTGTAGCGCCTTCACTTCAGATCGTGCTTAACCAACACACCCAACTATCCATCCTAACGCTGTTAGTCATGGTAGGAACAGCACCCTGGCAGCGATACCAGGCGTCTCAGAACGCTGACGGTGTGAGGAGCGTCGCCAGTGGCGTTACTAGGCGTCGCGCCTCGGTGTGAAAAGAAAGCAAAGTGGTTTGGCAGACATGCTTAGTTTGCAGCTTTCGCTCTCCAGTTGTTCACTCTGCATGGCCACACAGCAGAGATATCAGCCACGTGACTATGGGAAGTGTCAGACACTGCGCTACATGAAAAGCATCTTTGCACTGAAGCAGTGCCTTAATGTTACGATGTATTTCTCACAGCAGATATCATCATCATCATCAGCCTGATTACGCCCACTGCAGGGCAAAGGCCTCTCCCATACTTCTCCAACAACCCCGGTCATGTATAAATTGTGGCCATGCCGTGCCTGCAAACTTCTTATTCTCATCCGCCCACCTAACTTTCTGCCACCCCCTGCTACGCTTCCCCTCCCTTGGGATCCAGTCCGTAACCCTTAATGACCCTCGGTTATCTTCCCTCCTCATTACATGGCCTGCCCATGCCCATTTCTTTTTCTTGATTTCAACTAAGATGTCATTAACTCGCGTTTGTTCCCTCACCCAATCTGCTCTTTTCTTATCCCTTAACGTTACACCTATCATTCTTCTTTCCATAGCTCGTTGCGTCGTCCTCAATTTGAGTAGAACCCTTTTCGTAAGCCTCCAGGTTTCTGCCCCGTAGGTGAGTACTGGTAAGACACAGCTATTATATACTTTTCTCTTGAGGGATAATGGCAACCTGCTGTTCATGATCTGAGAATGCCTGCCAAATGCACACCAGCCCATTCTTATTCTTCTGATTATATCCGTCTCATGATCCGGATCCGCCGTCACTACCTGCCCTAAGTAGATGTATTCCCTTACGACTTCCAGTCCCTTGCTGCCTATTGTAAATTGCTGTTCTCTTCCGAGACTGTTAAGCATTACTTTAGTTTTCTGCAGATTATTTTTAGACCCACTCTTCTGCTTTGCCTCTCCAGGTCAGTGAGCATGCATTGCAATTGGTCCCCTGAGTTACTAAGCAAGGCAATATCATCAGCGAATCGCAAGTTACTAAGGTATTCTCCATTAACTTTTATCCCCAACTCTTCCCAATCCGGGTGTCTGAATACCTCCTGTAAACACGCTGTGAATAGCATTGGAGATATCGTATCTCCATGCCTGACGCCTTTCTTTATTGGGATTTTGTTGCTTGCTTTATGGAGGACTACGGTGGCTGTGGAGCCGCTATAGATATCTTTCAGTATTTTTACATACGGCTCGTCTACACCCTGATTCTGTAATGCCTCCATAACTGCTGAGGTTTCGACAGAATCAAACGCTTTCTCGTAATCAATGAAAGCTATATATAAAGGTTGGTTATATTCCGCACATTTCTCTATCACCTGATTGATAGTGTGAATATGAGCTATTGTTGAGTAGGCTTTACGGAATCCTGCCCTGGTCCTTTGCTTGACAGAAATGTAAGGTGCTCGTGATTCTATTTGCGATCACCTTAGTAAATAGTTTGTACGCAACGGACAGTAAGCTGATCGGTCTATAATTTTTCAAGTCTTTGGCGTCCCCTTTCTTATGGATTAGGATTATGTTAGCGTTCTTCCAAGATTCCGGTGCGCTCGAGGTCATGAGGCATTGCGCATACAGGGTGGCCAGTTTCTCTAGAACAATCTGTCCACCATCCTTCAAATAATCTGATGTTATCTGATCCTCCCCAGCTGCCTTCCCCCTTTGCATATCTCCTAAGGCTTTCTTTACTTCTTCAGGCGTTACCTTTGGGATTTCGAATTCGTCTAGACTATTTTATCTTCCATTATCGTCGTGGGTGCCACTGGTACTGTATAAATCTCTATAGAACTCCTCAGCCACTTGAACTATCTCATCCATTTAGTAACGATATTGCCGACTTTGTCTTTCAACGCACACATCTGATTCTTCCTTACTCCTAGTTTCTTCTTCACTGTTTTTAGGCTTCCTCCGTTCCTGAGAGCATGTTCAATTCTTTCCATATTCTACTTCCTTATGTCAGCTGTCTTACGCTTGTTGATTAACTTCGAAAGTTCTGCCAGTTCTATTCTAGCTGCAGGGTTAGATGCTTTCATACATTGGCGTTTCTTGATCAGATCTTTCGTCTCCGGCGATAGTATGCTGATATCCTGCCTAACGGAGTTACCACCGACTTCCATTCCACACTCCTTAATGATGCCCGCAAGATTGTCGTTAATTGCTTCAACACTAAGGTCCTCTTCCTGAGTTAAAGCCGAATACCTGTTCTGAAGCTTGATCTGGAATTCGTCTATTTTCCCTCTTACCGCTAACTCATTAATCGGCTTCTTATGTACCAGTTTCTTCCGTTCCCTCCTCAGGTCTAGGCTAATTCGAGTTCTTACCATCCTGTGGTCACTGCAGCGCACCTTGCCGAGCACGTCCACATCTTGTATGATGCCAAGGTTAGCGCAGAGTATGAAGTCTATTTCATTTCTAGTCTCGCCGTTCGGGCTCCTCCACCTACACTTTTGGCTATCCCGCTTGCGGAAGAAGGTATTCACTATCCTCATATTATTCTGTTCCACAAACTCTACTAATAACTCTTCCCTGCTATTCCTTGTGCCTATGTCATATTCCCCCACTGCCTTGTCTCCAGCCTGCTTCTTGCCTACCTTAGCATTAAAGTCGCCCGTTATCATAGTGTATTTAGTTTTCACTCTACCCATCGCTGATTCCACGTTTTCATAGAAGCTTTCGACTTCCTGGTCATCATGACTGGATGTAGGGGCGCAGACCTATACAATCTTCATTTTGTACCTCTTATTAAGTTTCACAGCAAGACCTGCCACCCTCTCGTTAATGCTATAGAATTCCTTTATGTCACCAGCTATATTCTTATTAATCAGGAATCGGACTCCTAGTTCTCTTCTCTCCGCTAAGCCCCGGTAGCACAGGACGTGCCCGCTTTTTAGCTATGTATATGCTTCTTTTGCCTTCCTAACTTCACTAAGCCCTATTATACCCCATTTACTGCCCTCTAATTCCTCCAATAGGACTGCTAGACTCGCCTCACTAGATAACGTTCTAGCGGTAAACGTTGCCAGGTTCATATCCCAATGGCGGCCTGTCCGGAGCCAGTGATTCTTAGCACCCTCTGCTGCGTCGCAGGTTTGACCGCCGCCGTGGTCAGTTGCTTCGCAGCTGCTGGGGACTGAGGGCCGGGGTTTGATTGTTGTGTTCATATAGGAGGTTGTAGACGAGTACTGCATCAGGGTGGCCAATCCTGCTCTGGTGAGGGAGTGCGTTACCAGTTCTGGTCACCGGGATCAGGCCACACTCCAGGCCTGTTTGTGAAATTTTATCAACACGCGGATTTTTTTTTAATCCGGTGGAAAATTGCAGGCACCGGGATTAGAACCACGGACCTCTTGCACGCGAGGCGGGTGTTCTACCTCTACGCCACCGCTTCTGGGCCCACAGAAGATATGAACAGTATTTCGTATAATTTGGACTCTAGCAGAAGACACACATTAAACATCTGTATGCTCCTAAACGACTGGACATTTTTTAAGAGCTACAAGAGAGAGAGAGAGAGAGGGAGAGAGAGAAAGGGATTTACAGAAAGTTCGAGCACTGTAGGGGCCGTTCTTTCGAGCTCTGGCCGGGCCATACCGAGCCCAAATATGCTATGCACTGGCTCGATCGAGCCCGACCCAGTGATTTGAAACCTAGCCCGTACCCGTCCTGGGGCTCGAAAGATTCAGGCCCGGAATGGCCCTGTTCAGTTCGACCCATTAGCCCTTGTGCTTATTAAACAAAGCGCGGCCGAGTTCTCTGGTATTGTGATGATACTCGGACTACTTGGAAGAGGCAGATTTCAGTGCGTTCGGTCTTCCAATAAGTTGTTGCTAAAGAAAAAGTAAAAAAAAAGGACATCCGCTGTTGACCGTGGTCCTGCGTTAAAGTGGGATATGAACGGTCTGTACACTTTCCAAATAGTTGTGCGGCAATAGTGAAGGCTCAGATAGAACAATCCCGTACACACTTCTAGCCATTTCGTGTGATTCTTGAATCTCAATTAACCATTGCAAAGTATAGTGATTAAATTTTAGCCAAAAAACTTGGTGGTCTTGCTAATTTAAATATGCTGGTCTATTAGCTTTAAAAATGCGATAATAAAGTGCCACTAGAAGTTACTTAAGCCCCATCAAATAGAAATCAGTGACACGCCAGTGTAACGCTCATGTGCAGTCATATTCTCACGCAGAACATGAAATATTTGTTGTTTATTCGGCTTCATTTTAATGGGGTCAATTTTTCAGTCGACAATCTGGGCATCCGTGTTTCTTAATATTACTAAATTCGAACTGTTCACTTTTGTGTTGATATGCCGGGTGCTAAGCACACTGCATGTACAGCGTAGATAACGTAGCTTTTTCCTCCCATTAAGTAGGGCTGTGATGCTTATTTTTTCACGTTCATTTCCAGGGAACCCACGTAGTGTCAGACAACAAATACAAGGCAATAAACATGAAGGTTGAGCCACTAAACGTGTGAAAATACGATTAAAAGGAAAGATGCAGCCAGATATTTCAATTTTCTGCGTTCTGTTTTATGTTACACATGCCTTTCATTTCGCCAACGGTGCAAGATTTTGCAGTATCCGCGTCGGCCCAAATTATTTTTATCTAAGAAACATGGACACTTGAAAGTCTACATTTAATTAGTTGGGCTAGCTATGCGATATTCTGTGGTAAAATATTCAACTCGCTCGAACAAATAATGAAGAAATAAAGTGGAAACCAGTAACAACGTGCACTATGCCCTATAGCACACAACTTAATTTGTGTATGAATATTCAAGAGTTTATCTGCTGCCACTTTATTTCATTATTCTAAGAACGCGTTTCAAGTTTGCTTGATTTTTGTTTTTGCAATAATATAATCATAAAGTAGGCAATGAAAAGGAGCACGGACATGACAGCTGCACATGTTGTTAAACAACAAAATGTTAACGATACAGCCTTTAGGCTCGCTTTGTGCTCTAAGAAAACGTAACCAATTATACTGAAATTTATTTGATTCCTCTTGCGGGTGCTGTACAAATGATACTTCGGACAATTGATGAGAGTTTCGTGATCTTTTCTTTTTTTTATTAATTTATTTCGCGGCTAGTTTTCCATCGTTCAAGTACTTTCCCATCTCTTCAATGTCATTGCAATGCAAGTATCTATCTAACTCCCAGACATTTTGTTACGACTATGTGACGACTTGCGACTCTCGAAATTCACCCTGCCCTGGCGCTCCCACCTGGCAATTGCGCTGTCTATTGTTGACAGGTGGGGCAGCTGTCAAACGCACCGCGCGAACTTCATTGGAACGTTGGGTCATCTGTTTCTAGCCTGGGCACGATCACATTTAGGAACGTTGACCAGCGTTTTT